>NC_064641.1:67442682-67745708 GCF_023864345.2 Schistocerca serialis cubense | reverse complement strand
TAGTTGTTCTGCTGGTCTGTACCATACTGTTAAAGCAGGCAGTTCTAGTACAGCTGATTATAAATTTTTCCTAGTGGTGAGAAGCACGGGCTGGTTTTAAGTGCTAACTCACTAACTTCAGCCATTCTCAAATATTTATTACTACTGATATTCAGTCCCCTCAGGCCGAGTGGCGACGTCACCACCCCTTTTTGGCTATTAATTTTATGTTGTTAGCTTGTTTCATTAAAAAAAACCTTTGGTATATAAATTTGTGGTTTGGTCTTTACTGCTCCTTTGGATGAAGTAAATTAACTGTTGGTAATGCATTCTTGTAGCATTATCAAAACAATATTTGTGGTTATATTTGATTGGCCCTTCTGGCCGAATGATTAAAGTCATTCCTTTCAGTAACTTATTGTATTGGTCAATAATTAATCAAAAGTGTTGGGTCCTTCAGACCGCGATTATCTTGAATCTTAAAGTTGTCATTCTGACATTACAGTTGTGATTGTTCAGCGGCCCTTCAGGCCTGGAGTTTAAAAATTTTTATTGTGTTTATATATATATATATATATATATATATATATATATATATATTTGTCCCAGTGAACATGTGTTTTTTAATGTTTAATAAAATTAAATTGTGTTTGAAACTGTCACCTCGTTTGGGTCTACGCTTTCATTTCCTGCAGCCTTTGAGCTCTGCTTACCTTTTGTTTTGGTTAAGTTCTCCCATACCCTGACGTATCATAAACAGCAGTCTTCAAATTTACATTTGAAATAGTAATTTATCGCCTCATGCCATCACTTTCCTTATGACGTTGTTGCCCAAAAGCCAAGAGAATATTTCGTGAAAGTATCGATTAAAAAGAAAAGAGTGAAGTTTAGAGGCATTAGGGACTAAGTGCGATACCAGATCGTGAGAGAAAGTAAATCGGCTATATCGTGCATTTGCCCTACGTTTGTGATGGATCTACACAAATTTACCATTAACACAGCTATAAAATATATTTCTTTTTCTTATGTATCTTTATAAAAAATTCTTTTAAATTATTTCATGTAAATTCAAGTTATGTGCAATTGTATATGGTTATTGTTGCAGCAATAGATAGTGTATAACGATAAATTAAAGAAAACGATAATGTATAATTTGATGTCAAACCTAACGCTGAATAATATCGGTAGTTGCGTATCTCTGACGTGGGGAAGTCCTGAAGACGTGGAAGTCGTGAAAATTAATGCGTGTGAAACTTCCTGGCAGATTAAAACTGTGTGCCGGACCTAGACTCGAGCTCGGTAGAGCACTTGCCCGCGAAAGGCAAAGGTCCCGAGTTCGAGTGTGGAAGGCAGGACTGAGTGAGGCCAAGGACCGGCTGCGGTTTGTGTGGCCAGTATAAGTAAGTAAGTAGTAAAGCTTACAGATCCAGAAATAGCACTATACTAGGAGAAGTCAACAGCTGTTAAAATGGAAATGAGGTCCCATGCTTCTTGACAGAGCGTAGGGGAACGATGCGAGACACACAGTTTGTGAATTTTGAGGTGGCAGAGTTAGAGGAGCAACGAGTGTGCATTAAATGTTACGTGAAACTCAAGAAAACCTTTACGGACACACCAAACAATGCAGGAAGCATACGATTAGGAGTGATTAAATGGTTCTCGGCGTTACGAGTTGTTCACACGGTTTAAAAATGGCCGAATGGAAGTTAAAGATGTCCCTCGATCAGAAAGCCCTTCGACGTACCGACGACTCTCAGGAACGTCAACGAAATTGTGCGTGCCATCGAAGACTGTCTGCCCGCGAGATTGCAGAAGAATGTATCATTTCAGGTGGACCATGTCATGAAATCCTGAGGCAGCATCTTGGAATGCATCCTTCAGTCTGGAACCGCGCGACCGCTACGGTCGCAGGTTCGAATCCTGCCTCGGGCATGGGTGTGTGTGATGTCCTTAGGTTAGTTAGGTTTAAGTCGTTCTTAGTTATAGGGGACTGATGACCTTAGATGTTAAGTCCCATACTGCTCAGAGCCATTTGAACCATTTTTTTGGAATGCATCATGTTGCCGCCAAGTTCGTCCCACGGCTCATGAGTCAAGACCAGGAAGACCTTCGCCTCGGAATCTGTGAAGAGCTTCTGGATCGTGCAAACGAGAATGAGATGTTCCTTAAGGGAATCATAACTGGCGATGAGACGTAGATTTACGGTTATGATGTTTGGACCAAGGTTCAATCTTCACAGTAGGTTGGGAAAGGTTCTCGAAGATCAAAAAAAAGCTCGTCATGTCAGGTCAAATGTAAAAGCCATGCTGATAGTTTTCTTTGACTCTGAAGGATTACTCCGTCATGAACTCGTGACATAGGGGCAAACTGTTAATTGTACTACCGTGACGAGTTGCGACGCCTTCGAGAAAATATGAAAAGGAAACGGCCTGAAATGTGGCGAAACAGTTAATGGCTCTTGCATCACGCTAACGCACCCGCACGTTTATCCCTGTTGGTGCTTGCTTATTGCACAAATAACGAAATCACTGGGCTGCCTCATACTCTGTACTTTCCGGACCTGGTCACTGCGGACTTTCTTTTTATTTCCAAAGTTGAAAACTCCGTTGAAATGACGAAGATTCCCAGTGACAGACGAGATAAAAGAAAATTCGTAGACGGCGCTTAGCTCGATCCAGCAAGAGGCGTACTAAGACTGCTTCCGGAAGTGGGAATGGCGTTAGAAGGGGTTTATCAATTGTGGAAGAGAATATTTCGACGGAGACCATCCACAGTGAGTAAAAGGTAAGCTCAGAAAAATTTTGTGGACAAGGTTCGGGAATTTTTTGAACAGACCTCGCACACAGCACTTCATTTGACATACTATTAGATTTAACGCAAACAACACTAACGGGCCGAGCGGTTCTAGTCGCTCAGTACGGAACCGCGCGACTGCTACGGTCGCAGGTCGAATCCTGCTTCGGGCAGGACATCACACACATGTAATGTCCTTAGGTTGGTTAGGTTTAAGTAGTTCTAAGTTGTAGGGGACTGATGACCACAGTTGTTAAGTCCCATAGCGCTCAGAGCCATTTCGAACAACACTAACACTGTTTTCCTGTGTTTTAATATTTTTTAACACCTTTTCGAAGTTGTGAGAGCTTATGCTTGTCTTTTTATATTGCTTTCCACAACTAAACTGTTACAATCAACTTCTGCCACTGTCAAGTTTTTTCAAGCCAAAGACTTTCAAAGTATCATTAACATCGTATTTTAATGGTAAGTACAGGCTTCTGTTTTAGCTGGGTGTATTGAACTGCCACAAACTGTATTTAAGAAGACGAAGGAAAAGCAGGTAGGATTTGATTGTGTTGATTAACGGCGAATTCACAGTGTGTTGTCGTGTCTTCGTATACTGATTGGCTATATGTTAGCTAGATCACGGTCTGGGCACACCGTGACGATTTCAGTAGTTAGCTGGTCAACTACAAGAAACAGCTCTCGTGTGTTTGTTCTTTTCGTAACCAGAAGTACTTAAATATATTACTTTCCTTTTATGAAACAAACTGGTTTCTTAAAAACTAGCTTGTAAAGGCGACCACGCCTTTAATTTACGAGAGCGATTAATTAATTAATTAGCTGAAACGCACAATACTATTTACTTAACTGTGATGTGGAAAAAATTAAATTATTTTTCAAAGTGAATAGAAGGGAGTGAGGTGGGCTGTTAAACTCGTGCTCTCGTTGACAAGGCTTATTTTAATTCACATATATCTCATTACGATTGTCACTTCATTGATTGGCAAAAATTATTCTAAATTTAGGTCTTTGGATTTTGAATTTTGGCAATAGGACAAAAGGGACTGAGTTATCATAAGTTGTCAAGGAAAACCATACAATCGATAGAGGACAATTGTTTTCTTTTTACGGAATGGTATGTTGAAGACTCTTAGTTATTAATTTTTCTTGAATACCTTATGTGTACATTAGGGTGGCCCCGTTCAGTACCTTGCACATAAAAATAAGTACTGTGTAACTAGTGATCAACAGAAAATGGGAAAGGATTGAGAGGACTGAGCCATCACACTGAAAGAAACGAAAGTTCACGTATATTTCAAAATATAATGTTCAGGAGAATCTGATTAGACAATAAATTTATTACTTCGAACATAATGATTTATTTTACTGGATTAAATTTAATAATGCAATATACTACACTTCTATTTATGTACTACGTTTGTGGGGTAAATATGAAAAACATATTTTGTGTTAAAAATTTTTGTTATGTATTAAGAGTCCATTTTTATGCGCTCGAAACTTCAGGGAATAGTGAGATACAGATTGAAGCACATACTACTTCCGTTTCGTGTTTTCCGAATCCAGTGAAGAACACTTATTTTAATAGAAACAAACTTTTCAGTCCCATCGTTGATAATTTTTTATATCTGGTAGATCCACATCTGAAGGCGTTTAATATTTTTCTTGTAATGGTTCTGTCTCAGAATTCAGTGATTTTTAATTATCTTTGCGATTTTGTACTGCGTTCTTTCCAGCTTGCATTGAAAATTAGAGGAAGATTCCTCCTTGTGCAAGACACAGTTGATTCAAAACCGGCTTTGTTCTTGAAGAGTAATGAAGTTTAAGTCATTAGCAAGTTTTATGTCCTCAAGTTTTCGAAAAAAATGTTTCTTTTCCTCTATTAATGTTCGAAGATTGTACAGCGTATATTTTAGTTGCCTCCATTGGTGATACAAATTTCCTAATTTTGGTAGGCCGTTTCTTAGGTCCTATGTGAATTCTTAATTTTACCAATAAATCATCGCTTCCCTTACCGCAAAGTTAACTTACACTCTTGACAATTGTAAGAGAGAACTATTAACGTTTGTCTGATTGATGACTGCTTACTTCCAGTTACTTCATGAGAGTAGTACCGTAGAAAATATATTTTCTCGCTTAAACGAACTGAAGATGGAGACACTGTACTTGCTAAGACTGCTACCTTTCCTTGACGCTTGAAGACTGCAGGTGTGGTGCGGGTTGACTTGTAAAAAAGGAACGGCTCGCTTTAAATTCTTTCCATATGGCTTAGTTCACAGACCCTTGCGCTATCCGACTAATGTAATCCATGAAATGAGAACACATTCAGTTAAGGAAATTGTAGAAAACTATTTCGCATCGTTAGTCAATGAATGCCCAAATTAAACTTTTACTATGCAGCGGAGTGTGCGCTGATTTGAAACTTACTGCCAGATTAAAAACCTGCGCCAGACCGGGAATCGAACAATAGCCTTTGCCTTTCGCGGGAAAGTACTTTACCGACTGAATTATCCAAGGACTGTTCATAGCATGTCTTCACAGCTCTAGTTCCGCCACTACCTAATCTCAAAAAATGGTTCAAATGGCTCTGAGCACTATGGGACTTAGCATCTATGGTCATCAGTCCCCTGGAACTACTTAAACCTAACTAACCTAAGGACATCACACAATACCCAGTCATCACAGGGCAGAGAAGATCCCTGACCCCGCCGGGAATCGAACCCAGGAACCCGGTACCTCATCTCCTGCCTTAGTTAAGTTTATGGTTTTCTTTTTATGTGGACTTCCGGATTTTGAAAGCCCAGTGGAATGACTTCTCCAAATTTCACACGGCTCATTCCTACGTGGCCCGCCTGCTTAGCTGGGTGGTAAAGTGCTTCAATCCCATGCATTGGGCCCGGGTTCGATTCCCGGCCGGGTTGGGGGTATTTCTCCGATCGGGGACAGGGTGTTGTGTTGGCTCAAATGGTTCAAATGGCTCTGAGCACTATGGGCCTTAACATCTGTGGTCATGAGTCCCCTAGAACTTAGAACTACTTAAACCTAACTAACCTAAGGACATCACACACATCCATGCCCGAGGCAGGATTCGAACCTGCGACCGTAGCAGTCGCACGGTTACGGACTGAGCGCCTAGAACCGCTAGACCACCTGTTGTGTTGTCCTCACCATCATCCAACGATCATGTTTTTATTCCTATGTGGAAGTGAACCCAGTGGGGCAGAAGGAAGGATGCGGGGGAAGAGTAGACAGCCCGAGAAAAAAGTCAAGGATTTTAAAATGTGATATTTAAGAGCCACTTCAGTGTAGTGTTTTAAGAAGGCAGAATTATTTTAGTAGAGGAATCAGATGCTGTAAACTTATTGAATGATGACACATGCTGTCAACATACTATTATAATTATACAGTGTAAGTAGGCTGTTTAGGTTTTTGTATTGGTAACGCCACGTAGCGCTACGTATGAAAACCACTGGCTGTGCTGTGTGCAGTCTGTGGCTGGTTGGCATTGTTGGAATTTGCTATTGTAGTGTTGGGCAGTTGCTTGTTAACAGCGCGTAGCGCTGCGCAGTTGGAGGTGAGCCCCCAGCAGTGGTGGATGTGGGGAGAGAGATGGCGGAGTTTTGAGAGCGGATGTCCATCTGAGAGAGTAAATTTGTAAGACTGAAGGTCATGAACTGATATATATATATTATGACATTTTAACATCATTAAGGTAAATACATTGTTTGTTCTCTATAAAAAATCTTTCATTTGCTAAGTATGCCTATCAGTAGTTAGTGCCTTCAGTAGTTAGAATCTTTTATTTAGCTGGCAGTATTGGCGCTCGCTGTATTGCAGTAGTTCGAGTAACGAAGATTTTTGTGAGGTAAGTGATTCATGAAAGGTATAGCTTATTGTTAGTCAGGGCCATTCTTTTGTAGGGATTATTGAAAGTCAGATTGCGTTGCGCTGAAAATATTGTGTGTCAGTTTAGTGATGACCAGAACAAGTAAAGAGAGAAATGTCTGAGTACGTTCAATTTTGCTCAGCTGTTTGAAAATCAAATAACGTAAGGGGTTTACCAGTACAGTAATTCTCTTAGTTTTCTAAGGGGACGTTACAACAGATTGTCCCAGGGTGAATTGTCAGTATTCAGGAAAATGAGAGAAATGATTATTCGAAACAAAGAAGTCTAGTAAACATAGGTTGTAAAATACATGCATTAAGAGGTATGAATGTTTCATTTCCGATACTGTGAAAGAAATGTTGTTTACTGCAAGATCTTTGCTTTCCGTATTATTGGAAGAGGTAGTAAGAATTAAAACAAGAAAAAATTGTCCAGTAAACGTGGGCTCTGAATTGCATAGCTTAAGAGCAGTTGTTCAATAGAAAAGATGTGTTTTACTGTAGCAAAGACGTACAAGTATTGATAGCTTTTAAGAGATGCACTTTAGAACCCATGTCTACTGTACAAGTCTTTTCTTGTTTTGGTCCATACTATCATTTATAAAAATAAAAGAAGCAAAGATCTTGCAGTAGAAGACATTCCTTTTACAGTAACGAAGATGAAAAAGTGCTGGTAGCTCTTTAAGTTAGGCGTTTTAGAGACATTGTTCACTGCTTTTTTTGCATCGAATGATCGTTCCTTTCAAATCCCTCAGTACTGACCCATCCTTCTCGCACACCCTGTATAACCTTAGCTGTCGTTTCCCTCCCCAAGACAGAAAAGCGAAGATGTTAATAGACTGTACGGAATAAAATTACCTCCGAAATCATTATAGCATAATTTTAAATTTTAGAAAATGCTTTGCAGAAGCCAAAAATGTGTTTCGATGTCTTTCTTAAATTTTAGGTTTTCCACATACCACGTCCAGTAGAACCATGCCTAGTAAAGTGCTATGGAGTTTCCAACGACACAATTAACACACACCTTTAAATACACTTGCTTTTAGATCAGGAAGACACAGCAAAAAGTTTATTTGTACATTTGTAAATTTCAGTTAATTGCGGAGTTTTAGATATTTGAAAATAAGAGCCAGTATTCTGTGAATGTACCAAGTAACGCCATCTGTTAGAAGAGTAAACTAGTTATAGAAATGCCATTTTCCTGTATGGCGAAACTCGTAAATGCTCATGTTATTATTTTCGTGATTAATTCATTCAAAAGATTAATAATGTAGAAACCATTACACATACGGTGAAGGAAATGTAGCTTGTATAATAAAGTAACATAGCTGTACAGGAGCTGCACTCGCTAGGCAGAGACTTTATTTTTGAAATAGACTTATATGAAGCTATGTGGCAATTTTGTAGTTGTTTGATGCTCTCTGAATACAGCGGCAGCATGTGGGATAAAGGAACGCATAAGGGAAACTTACCTGGAATGTGGCAATATAGAGGAATATTAGAAGAAGAGGAGGAACACTATAGAATCATTGATTTGACTTTGACATAAAATGAACGATGAAGGCTATGAAGGTTTGTGCCACTAAAACATCACCACGACAACAACCCAGCTAAGTTACCCTTTTGCTTGTAAAACGCAGTTTCCAGAGAAATAAGAATCTTTTTACTATCAATGTAGGCACTACCGTTCATTAAAATTATTAAAATGATCCGTGTGTTGTCTGACTATTTCTTCTCACCCTTTTTATAAACATTTGGTACTGAATCAAATAGAACGTTGTGTTTTACCATTGCAGTAAACTAAAAGAATCAACAATTGCACAATATTCCTTGTACAAATATTTATCGTCTTTAATTCATAATTAGTACTTTAGTTGTATGTGTGACAGTGTCAGTGCTTATTCCGTGTACCACGTCTGTAAGCTACTGCATTATCCAAAGCGACATAAGCAATATCGTTTGGAGTGCTTTCGAAGTTTTGTTTATTACTGTTTTCAAAACTGTCAGTACAGAAACAAAATTTGTCCCTGTGTTTTAAATTTAGTTATAATACGGTGATGGGTTGTCCGATGCCCATGATGTCATTTTAAATTATAAAATCTCGACAACCGCGTTGTAAGTTCAAACCAAAGTTCGAGTTCAGGACATCTTCTTCACTTCTTTTTTAAAAATCAGTACCAATAATTCCGAAATAATACGAATTTCAGATGTATGCTACTGCATTATCCAAAGCGACATAAGCAATATCGTTTGGAGTGCTTTCGAAGTTTTGTTTATTACTGTTTTCAAAACTGTCAGTACAGAAACAAAATTTGTCCCTGTGTTTTAAATTTAGTTATAATACGGTGATGGGTTGTCCGATGCCCATGATGTCATTTTAAATTATAAAATCTCGACAACCGCGTTGTAAGTTCAAACCAAAGTTCGAGTTCAGGACATCTTCTTCACTTCTTTTTTAAAAATCAGTACCAATAATTCCGAAATAATACGAATTTCAGATGTATGCTTGCTACGAAAGGCGTAAATAAAAATAGAAGCTGGAATATACACAGTTCTTTAACGTAATTTAATGTGCGAAAAGAGCAAAATAACGAGTACGAGCGCTGGGGCTGTAGTCGCAAAACGTATCTATCATTTTCTCCGAATCAAGACATTATTTCAGAATGAATTATTTATGCTACGGCGAAGTGTGTACCGTTCTGAAAGTTGCTAGCAAAATTGAAGCTGAGGAGACTGGTTGTGAATCGTGCCTGAACAGCTTAGGCAGCAATAACATTGCCCGTGAAAGCCCATCACGATCCAGCACACAGTTTTAATCTGCCAGGAAGTTTCAAAGCACCACACACTGTGCTGCTGAGAGAAAGATTCATTTGAGGGAAATCACCCCGGCTCTGGTTAACCTGTTTCACCCTAACATTTAATCTTCTAAGAGAGATAGTCCTGCGAGCTACGCGGGAGAGCTTCTACAAAATCTAGAAAGTACACTACTGGCCACTAAAATTGCTACACCACGAAGATGACGTGCTACAGACGCGAAATTTAACCGACAGGAGGAAGATGCAAATAATTAGCTTTTCAGAGCATTCGCACAAGGTTGGCGCCGGTGGCGACACCTTCAACGTACGGACATGAGAAAAGTTTCCAACCGATGGGGACGTTTCCAAGACAACAACCATCTGCACGAACAGTTGGACGACGTTTGCAGCAGCATGGACTATCAGCTCGGAGACCGCGGCTGCGGTTACCATTGACGCTGCATCACAGACAGGAGCACCTGTGATGATGTACTCAACGACGAACCTGGGTGCACGAATTGCAAAACGTCATTTTTTCGGATGAATCCAGGTTCTGTTTACAGCATCATGGTGGTCGCATCCGTGTCTGGCGACATCGCGGTGAAAGCACATTGGAAGCGTGCTTTCGTCATCGCCATTCTGCCGTATCACTCGGCGTGATGGTATGGGGTGCCATTGGTTACACGTCTCGGTCACCTCTTGTTCGCATTGGCGGCACTTTGAACAGTGGACGTTACATTTCAGATGTGTTATGACCCGTAGCTCTACCCTTCATTCGATCCCTGCGAAATCCTACATTTCAGCAGGATAATGCACGACTGCATGTTGCAAGTCCTGTACGGTCCTTTCTGGATACAGAAAATGTTCGACTGCTGCCCTGGCCAGCACGTTCTCCAGATCTCTCACCAACTGAAAACGTCTGGTCAATGGTGGCCGAGCAACTGGCTCGTCACAATGCACCAGTCACTACTCTTGATGAACTGTGGTATCGTGTTGAAGCTGCATGGGCAGCTGTACCTGTACACGCCATCCGAGCTCTGTTTGACTCAATGCCCAGGCGTATCAAGGCCGTTATTACGGCCAGAGGTGGTTGGTCTGGGTACTGATTTCTCAGGATCTATGCACCCAAATTGCGTGAAAATGTAATCACATGTCAGTTCTAGTATAATATATTTGTCCAATGAATACCCATTTATCATCTGCATTTCTTCTTGGTGTAGCAATTTTAATGGCCAGTAGTGTATTAAAATAGTATCTGCGCGAATATTAATGAGAGCTTCCGTATCCTGCCAATTCTTCCGAGCAGTGTATTTTCAAAAATACATTTGCTAACACTTTACAGTGTTTCAGTGGAGCTTTTAATTGAACAGCTGACTGTATACCAATCTCAGACATTTTTTGTGCGCTTTTGTACATTTGATATCACACAATTGACATCGAAAATTTTTAAAACAGTATCCGGGCCAATATTGATGAGAGATTCTGTAATACAGTAGCCACAATGATATAAGTTTTGTACAGAGTAGACTAGCTCGCAGAACTGCGTCAGAGTAGTCTTCTGATTGAAGACCACTACAGCAGCAGTTCTCTTCGTAATCTCCGCAAGCCACCTCGCGGAATACAACTGCAGTTATTGATGAGTCACTATCTTCGGGGAACCGTAATACCGCACTACATCAGCGGTTTCGCCGCCGGCAGGCTTGAATGGCCACATGTGTCAGCGTGCCGGCCGTACGCAGCAGCACTTGTTGCTGGCGCCGCTTTTAGCCGTGTGCAAACACCGCCGAACACCCACTAATGCGCGCCGCGCGTGACTCAGCCGCTCTGCACACGTACCTGCTGCCACCGTCGACCCTCAAACACGTGTTTGGTAACGTCGGCAGATTACGTTCCTCTGATAAATATCTAGAAAATAAGTTTTCGTTTGCTTTAGATTTTAGTTTAGAAGCACTATCGCAAGGATCCACATAATGGCTTTATGAAGTTTTCATTTCAATAGTTGCCTTTACTGCGAATACACAAATAACTCTTTGAATCTTCCCTGCAGATTAAACTGTTTGGCGGAAAGTGACTCTAACCTGGAATCTTATATTTCCCAACAGTTCTCTTATCGATTGAGCTATCCAGACACGACGCACGACCCGTCCTCACAGTTCTACTTCCATCAGTACAACTTCCCCTACACTACTGGTCATTAACATTGCTACACCAAGAGGAAATGCAGATCAGAAACGGGTATTCATTGGGCAAATATATTATACTAGAACTGACATGTGATTACATTTTCACGCAATTTGGGTGCATAGATCCTGAGAAATCAGTACCCAGAACAACCACCTCCGGCCGTAATAACGGCCTCGATACGCCTGGGTATTGATTCAAACAGAGCTTGGATGGCGTGTACAGGTACAGCTGCTCATGCAGCTTCAACACGATACCACAGTTCATCAAGAGTAGTGACTGGTGTATTGTGACGAGCCAGTTGCTCGGCCACCATTGGCCAGACGTTTCCAGTTGGTGAGAGATCTGGAGAATGTGCTGGCCACGGCAGCAGTCGGGCATTTTCTGTATCCAGAAAGGCCCGTTCAGGACCTGCAACATGCGGTCGTGCATTATCCTGCTGAAATGTAGGGTTTCGCAGGGATCGAACGAAGGATAGAGCCACGGGTCGTAACACAACTGAAATGTAACGTCCACTGTTCAAAGTGCCGTCAATGCGAACAAGAGGTGACCGAGACGTGTAACCAATGGCATCCCATACCATCGAGCTGGGTGATACGCCAGTATGGCGATGACCAATACACGCTTCCAATGTGCGTTCACCGCGATGTCGCCAAACACGGATGCGACCATCATGATGCTGTAAACAGAACTTGGATTCATCCGAAAAAAAACGACGTTTTGCCATTCCTGCACCCAGGTTCGTCGTTGAGTACACCATCGCAGATCCTCCTGTCTGTGATGCAGCGTCAAGGGTAACCGCAGCCATGGTCTCCGATAGTCCATGCTGCTGCAAACGTTGTCGAACTGTTCCTGCAGCTGCTTGTTGTCTTGCGAACGTCCCCATCTGTTGAGTCAGGGATCGAGACGCGTCTGCACGATCAGTTACAGCCATGCGGATAAGATGTCTGTCATCTCGACTGCTAGTGATACGAGGCCGTTGGGATCCAGCACGGCGTTCCGTATTACTCTCCTGAACCCACCGACTCCATAGTCTGGTAACAGTCATTGGATCTCGAGCAACGCGAGCAGCAATGTCGCTATACGTGAAACCGCAATCGCAATAGGCTACAATCCGACCTATATCAAAGTCGGAAGCGTGATGGTACGCATTTCTCCTCCTTACACGAGGCATCACAACAATGTTTCACCAGGCAACGCTGGTCAACTGCTGTTTGTGTATGAGAAATCGGTTGGAAACTTTCCTCGTGTCAGGACGTTGTGGGTGTCGCCACCGGCGCCAACCTTGTGTGAATGCTCTGGAAAGCTAATCATTTGCATATCACAGCATCGTCTTCCTGTCGGTTAAATTTCGTGTCTGGAGCACGTCATCTTCGTGGTGTAGCAATTTTAATTTTCCATGTCAACTGTGTGATATCAGACGTACAAAATCGCACAAAAAAATGTCTGTGATTGATTAACAGACAGCTGTTAAATTAAAAGCACCACTGAAACACTGAAAAGTGCTAGCAAATGTTTTTTTGAAAATATACTGCCTGAAAGAATTGGCAGGAGACGTCTATCAACGCCTGGAATTTATAAATCTGTCTTGATACAGCGGTAGAAGTGGTCTTATTCCGTAGTCGGAGATCTTCACTTTCAGTATATGCAACAACTAAAGCCATTCGTATTTATCGGCTGTGTTGCTCGTTACAGGTGACCCCTCAGCACGAAATGAAGAGCTGTGCCCCAGTGTTCCAGGCGCAGTGAATGTGGTACCATAATGGACTGCAAGTTGCGAGGACAGTCTGTTTCATGCAAGAAGGATGGACTTCCCGTTGTGTTGCGACAGATGCCGTCTGTTATCCATAGGTCGTACACACGCTACAAGGAGACAGGTCAGCGCACAGGTTAAGTTTGACAAGGACACCGGTGCTTTACCGCCCCTCTTGAATACCGACGTCTGGCCATCATAGCGTTGCGGTGTCATACTGCAACCGCCAGAGTACAGCGAAATGATCTCATAAGGGGCACTGGAGACGCTGTATCTGATCAGACTACGGAACATGTTACAAGAAAGCACCTTACGATCAACACGTCATGTAGGAGCATCTCGTTTGACATGACAACATCCCGCAGATCGCCTTCAGTTCTGCCACTCCCAAGTAAACTGGCAGTTTTGTCTCTTTCGATACGTCTTATTCACAGACGAGTCCAGATTTCCGTGTTCGTTTGTAGATGCACAGTGGTAAACAGTACCTGCCAAACGCTGTCAAGGAAATCAGCAGATTAAGCCAAGGTTCTGTGGTGATGTGGAGAGGCTTCAGTACTGACGGCTATATGGATATTGTCATTGTGTGTGGTCGCCTTGCCGCCAGGCAGTCCATTGAACAGATCCTGCTGTAGCATGCAGGGGCTGCTGCATACGTTGGTGACAGTGAATTTGTTACGGAGTAAATTCAAGCGCCGGCGCGCCAGTCGGGAACGATTGAGCAGGGAGGTCTGTGAGAAGAGGTCAGCGAATCGCACGCTAACCGACCCCTCTCCAGGACGACAACGGTACAGCAGCGCGCCCTATGCAAGGAGCACATAAGTGCCGCGCCCGACTGGTCGCGGCCCAGTTCTACAGCAGCTTCAAGACTAATGACCTGGAGAGAAGCGTCTACTACATTACTTCGCTTTTACTATGAGGGTCACTCCAAAAGAAATGCACACTATTTTTTTAAATTCATCTTTTATTCTACATGTTTGAAAGTTTTACAGCGTGTAGATACATCCTTTAGGAACAATATTTTCATTTCTCCACATAATTTCCATCCCTCTCAACTGCCTTACGCCACCTTGGAACCAGCGCCTGTATACCCACACGGTAAAATTCTGGTCCAACCTGTTGGAGCCACTGTTTGGCAGCGTGCACAAGGGAGTCATCATCTTCAAACCTTTTTCTACGAAGAGAGTCATTTAGTTTCCCAAAGAGATGATAGTCACATGGAGCCAGGTCAGGACTGTAAGGTGGATGTTTCAATGTTGTCCATCTGAGTTTTGTGATCGCTTCCATGCTTTTTTGACTGACATGTGGCCGTGCATTGTCGTACAACAGCAGAACATCCTGCTTTTGCCAATGTGGTCGAACACGACTCAGTCGAGCTTGAAGTTTCTTCAGTCTCGTCCCATTTGCATCAGAATTTATGGTGGTTCCAATTGGCATGATGTCCACAAGCAAGAGTACTTCGGAATCGAAAAACACTGTAGCCGTAACATTTCCAGCAGAAAGTGTGGTTTTGATTTTTTTTCCTTGGGTGAATTTGCATGATGCCACTCCACTGATTGCCTCTTCGTCTCTGGTGAAAAATGATGGAGCCATGTTTCACCGCCTGTCACAATTCTTCCCAGAAATTCATCTCCACCATTCTCGTACTGTTCCAAAATTTCGCTGCATACCTTTTCTCTTGTTTCTTTGTGAGCCACTGTCAACATCCTGGGAACCCACCTGGCACAAACCTTTTTTAACGCTGACACTTTCAGTATTCTGCAAACACTTCCTCCCCCTATCCCAACGTAGCGTGACAATTCGTTCACTGTGATGCGTCTGTCAGCAGTCACCAATTCGTTAACTCTCTGCACATTGTCTGGAGTGTGTGCAGTACGAGGCCTGCCGCTGCGAGGACAATCCTCAATATTGCCACGCCCGCTTTCATCACCTAACCTGCTTGCCCACCGTCTAACTGTACTGCGATCGACAGTAGCATCTCAATACACCTTTTTCAACCTCTTGTGAATGTTTCCCACTGTCTCGTTTTCACAGCACAGGAATTCTATGACAGCACGTTGCTTCTGACGAACGTCAAGTGTAGCAGCCATCTTGAAGACATGCTGTGACGGCGCCACTCACGGGAACAGGTTGAATTAAGTTTGAAAACAAGCGGGAAGAACGTATCTACACAGTGTAAAACTTTCATATATACAGAATGAAAACTGTATTTTTACAAAAATAGTGTGCATTCCTTTTGGAGTGACCCTCGTAGGATTGGTTGTACTGAAGAACATTGCTTGTTTTGCAATTCGCCCTTTGCTTGCAACACATCCGTGTAACACAAAGTTAAGTATTGTATTTGTTCATTTTGTAATGAAACTCATTAATACGAGGGCAGTTCAATAAGTAATGCAACACATTTTTTTCTGAAACAGGGGTTGTTTTATTCAGCATTGAAATACACCAGGTTATTCCCCAATCTTTTAGCTACACAACACTATTTTTCAACGTAATCTCCATTCAATGCTACGGCCTTACTCCACCTTGAAATGAGGGCCTGTATGCCTGCACGGTACCATTCCACTGGTCGATGTCGGAGCCAACGTCGTACTGCATCAATAACTTCTTCATTATCCGCGTAGTGCCTCCCACGGATTGCGTCCTTCATTGGACCAAACATATGGAAATCCGACGGTGCGAGATCGGGGCTGTAGGGTGCATGAGGAAGAACAGTCCACTGAAGTTTTGTGAGCTCCTCTCGGGTGCGAAGACTTGTGTGAGGTCTTGCGTTGTCATGAAGAAGGAGAAGTTCGTTCAGATTTTTGTGCCAACGAACACGCTGAAGTCATTTCTTCAATTTCTGAAGAGTAGCACAATACACTTCAGAGTTGATCGTTTGACCATGGGGAAGGACATCGAACAGAATAACCCCTTCAGCGTCCCAGAAGACAGTAACCATGACTTTACCGGCTGAGGGTATGGCTTTAAACTTTTTCTTGGTAGGGGAGTGGGTGTGGCGCCACTCCATTGATTGCCGTTTCAGGTTCGAAGTGATGAACCCATGTTTCATCGCCTGTAACAATCTTTGACAAGAAATTGTCACCCTCAGCCACATGACGAGCAAGCAATTCCGCACAGATGGTTCTCCTTTGGTCTTTATGGTGTTCGGTTAGACAACGAGGGACCCAGCGGGAACAAACCTTTGAATATCCCAACTGGTGAACAATTGTGACAGCACTACCAACAGAGATGTCAAGTTGAGCACTGAGTTGTTTGATGGTGATCCGTCGATCATCTCGAACGAGTGTGTTCGCACGCTCCGCCATTGCAGGAGTCACAGATATGCACGGCCGGCCCGCACGCGGGAGATCAGACAGTCTTGCTTGACCTTGCGGCGATGATGACACACGCTTTGCCCAACGACTCACCGTGCTTTTGTCCACTGCCAGATCACCGTAGACATTCTGCAAGCGCCTATGAATATCTGAGATGCCCTGGTTTTCCGCCAAAAGAAACTCGATCACTGCCCGTTGTTTGCAACGCACATCCGTTACAGACGCCATTTTAACAGTTCCGTACAGCGCTGTCACCTGTCGGAAGTCAATGAAACTATACGAGACGAAGCGGGAATGTTTGAAAATATTCCACAAGAAATTTCCGGTTTTTTCAACCAAAATTGGCCGAGAAAAAAAATGTGTTGCATTACTTATTGAACTGCCCTCGTAAGATTTGCGTGAATTGTTGTCTAGCGATCCGAGAAAACAGGTTTCCTAGACACCAAATCTTTGACGACTAGGCAGGACTTAACAGAATTTCTGCTCATACACGATAACGGCTAGGTCCACGTGGCAGGCGTGACCAGGAATGTCTTGCTAAACCTGGACAGTTAAGTAACTGAATGGCCAGCAGTGACTCCTGATCTACAACCTATCGAATTCATGTGGGACGGGCTTGTAAAACGTGTTCGCGGCCGTCCTATTCCGCCACAGACTCTCCAAGAATTCCACCACAGACTACTCTCCAAGAACTCTCAAGGGAAGTTGTTGAGGAACAGGCACGGATACCACAGGGTGACTTCCGTAGACTTATACGGGGCGTGTCTTGTAGGTGTCAAGTGGTGAAAAACGCTCACGGAAAGCAAACAGATTTATGAAGCACTCAAAGCCCAAGGAAAAGCACCCAGGATAACTGGATGAATGAATGTTTCCACTTTGATGGTCTTTTCAGTTTTTGTTATGTAAATGACCAAGGATGTATTAATGTTTTGTTGTGTACTTCATTTGTGAAAGATAAAGGTATTATTTGGTAACACATCCAGTTCTCAATTATAATATTACTCAGTGGCGTATAACAGACGCCAAAAGTTATTTTCCCCTAATTCTTTTGAGCAGTGTAATTAATTTGGAAGTGTCCTAAAGGAATGAACCTTTCAAATTCGGTGGTATAAAAAACATCAGCTGAGTTTCCTTGAATAAATGCGTGTTGTGTGAATTTGATATGAACTGTTTCACACTTTCAGGGTAATTGGTAAAGTTTTGTATTGCCGTGTGGCCTATCGTAGTCGGGCGCACGAGAGATACCACGACGTTCCACCACGGATAACTTGTAATCTTTCACTGTGCGAAATGTCGGAGTCACAGAGATGTTGTTAGTTTCCTGAGCATACCCAAAAGCACGGTTGGGGATGCTACGAGACGATTTGAGGAGAAGGATCGCATGGATTCTGTTCCTCGAAAACGGCAACCAAGGAAGTTGAAATGAAATAGAAAGAAGAAAATTATAAGACATATGAAATGTAATCCTCGACTACATGCACCTAAAAAAGCAATCCAACTGCTTCAAAAGTATGGTAAGCATGGAAGTGAATCAGCTGTCCGGAGGATTGTCAGAGAAGAAGGGTGCATCGGAAGAGTGTCGCCGAAAAATCCATGCATTAACAGAGCGAGAAGAGGCCTAAGGCTCCAATTCGCAAGTGACCATTCAGTTATGAATCAGAACGGAGAAATGACATTATACTTGTGTTGTGTACATAGCTCCGCGTAGTCAGCGCATACACAACTTTCCCACTAGAGTGCGCCCCGCTAAGCACAACAGCGCAGGCGCAGTGCTCGTCCATCTCTGCTCTACAAGATGGCGCTGCCATAGAGACGGACCAAATTCTGCTTCCCCCAATCCGCGTATTAATATGTAACGCAGCCAATGAGATTGCTGCTAACGTAGAACCTTTTCTCCTCACGGATCACACTCATGCAGTGATACATGAACGCGTGAGTTATTATAACGAGTGTACAAACCTCTGATTAGTCAGTCTGCATTAGTCTGTAGTCAAGTTTCAGTCTGCGCCTAATAAGATTATCATATTCCTGTACATAGCCATGAAGAGAAATGTATACACTTTGACAAGTATCAGAGATATGTGAGAATAAGATTAACGTACCAAGACCAAAGGAACTACGGATTGTCAATTGTAAACAGCATCCAGAATCAAGTTACGTAATGTCTATGCTTTTTATTATTTTAATAAATGTGTGTGAAAATTAATCAAGTTCTGTTTAAAGTCGGTTACCGTCATTCTGCTACTCTAAGCGTGCAAGTGGCATTTCTATCGTCTGACCTAACGGCAGAAGATAAACACGCCACGATAAGACCACGAGCATATTGCTGACATTCGCCAACTTCGTTAGAGCGACGAGTCAAATAATCTGATGGAGTGTGTACCGAAGGTCTTACAGTATGCATACCACAACTTGCTACAGAGAGCAAATCTAACGTATTTTCAATAGACAGAGACACTATGGTGTGGCGAAAGTCAACTGTCCAGTTGCATTCTAGGAGTATAGTAAAATATGATGGGGGTCGGGGTGGATAGTGTTTTGTAAAGGGATTATATTTCGTCATCTGGAGCGAAAGAGTTCTCTTTAATTGAGTGCACTTTAAACAAGGAGGGATATCTCAGCATACTAAAGAAAAGTTATCTCAGAAGTACAGAGTTGGGGATTAGACCAAATTCAACTTTTTCCACCCCAAAGCGCGAAGGACAAATCATATGTAGTAGAAGCACGGCATCTTATTAACTATCCGAAAGTTATTCAGACACTGCCTCAGTCACTAGATCTCAACGTCAAACAAGGTTTATGGGATAAATCCGATACAAGCCGTACATAAATCTTGGAACGAATTCGATAGGAATGTCAGCAGAACTACAGTCGACTCGAATCACAATCAGAAAAAGAAGACGAAGGAAGGATGTCAGCTAACTGGACCTGAGTACACCGAAAAAATCGTTAAATGGAAATAGCGTTTGAAAGTGACATACCACGAAATACTGAGAGGCTGTATTATGCTTGCATCTAAGAACAATTATTTCGTGGCCAAGTATTAGAGACATTAATTTTGTCAAGCTGTGGCGTTATTTCTCAATACGTTAATATTATTATGTCACTTAAGGAATTATATGGCGTAGGTTACATATACAAAGAGGAAGCGATTTTCGTTTATCGAAATTTCATTTCTTTGTTAAATGTATACACATACTACTAGAGATGCTGAACCGACTGAATGTTAATGGTAAGTTGTGGGAGTCCATTTGAAACTGCTCATTGTAGTAAAACCTCGTAACGTCTCTAAAATCCTTATCCCCCACACTGCCTTCTACCACCGACGAGTTCTTGAGCCAGTTTATGTGTCCCATTAGCCAACGCTTCTTTTATTCAAGTTGTGACATAAAATTACCTTTCGGTTCGATTCGATTCATTTATCCTATCAACCCACGTAATCTTCAGCATTCTTCTGCACCACCACATTTAAACAGCTTCTACTGACCTCTTGTCTGTACTATTTGTCGTCCTCAATTCACTTCCGTAAACAGCTACTTTCCAAATAATTCCAAAAAAGAAACCACAACATTAAATTTGAATTAGATGCTAACAGATTTCTCACTTCCAGAAAAGCTTTTCTTGCTATTGCAAGCCTGCATTTTGCATCACTATGTCAGCTGGTGGTTACCAAGCAGCAAAACACTTTTATCATTTTTTGTACCCGATTTCCTAACGCAAGTACGTCGGAATCACATGCTTTATGCTTTAAGAAAGAAAAAAAAACCGCCAAGGTAGCCGAGAGCGCTAACGCGCTGCTTCCTGGACTAGGCGCGCCGGCCCCGGATCGAATCCGCCCAGCCTGGATGTGGTTTTTAGGCGGTTTTCCTCATCCCACTAGGTGAATACCGGGCTGGTCCTCACGTTCCGCCTGAGTTACACGAGTCGCAGACATTTGAAACACATTCACACTATTTCATGATTTACACTAGATGCAGACGGCTGGGGTACACTGATTTCATCCCTGGGGGTATGGGGTGGCGGCAGGAAGGGCATCTGGCCACCCCTAAAACTAACCTTGCCAAATCCGTTCTCACCACGCCGACCCTGCGATCGCTGTGGGACTGTGGCGTAAGAGAAAGAAAGAAAGAAAGAAAGAAAGAAAGGAAAAAAAGAAAAAAAGACACATGGCGCAGGAATTTTATGAATAAGGCGGAAATAATTTCACAAAAATTTGGTGATTTGTTCAAGAGAACAGCTTCATAAATTGTACAAGTCAATAATGGATTGGTTCAATCGTACAGGCAGTTATTCGGCTTGGCATTGATTGATACAGTTGTTGGATGTCATCCTCAGGTATTTCGTGCTAAGTTGTGTCCAGCTGATGTGAGAAATTGTCAGAATCCTGAGACGGTTGGAAGGTCCTGCTATGAAAAGAAATGGCACACCAGATCGTCACTCTCGGTTGTCGGGCCGTATGGCGGACGACACCCACTGCCGCCTGTGGCTTCTCAGGACACGTCTACGCTGCTCACTGGGGCTCAGTTCGAAGCGGGATTCGTCGCTGAAGACAGTTCTACTCCAGGCAATGAGGTTCCCAGCCGAAAACGTATCTGGAGGCGCCCTGATAGTGGTGGGATACTGATCTGACTGTCACCCGCCGTTCGAACCAATAACCAGAAGTGACGGTCTGGGGTTACATTTTATTCCATAGCAGGACCCCTTTGGTTGTTATCCGTGGCACCCTTACAACACAGCGGTACGTCGACGATATTCTACGACCCATTTTTTTGCTCTTCAGGTCAAGCCAGCTTGGGCTTACTTTTCAACAAGGTAATGCCCGCTCGCAGACGACAACAGTTTCTAATGCTTGTCTTCGTGTTTGCCAAACCCTACCTCGGCCAGCAAGGTCGCCGTATCTCTCCCCCATGGAGAAAGTTTGGAACATTTTGGGCAGGGCCCTCCAATCAGTTCGGGATTCTGACGATTTAATCTGCGGATTGGACAGAATTTGGCACTATGTTCCTCAGAAGGACATCCAAAAGCTCTATCAATCAACGCCAAGCCGAATAACTATCTACCTAGGGCAGAGATGCAACAACACGTTACTGATTTACTCTGTTTGTGAATCACTTTCTCTTGAATAAATGATCTAGTTTTTCTGAAACTGCAATCCTTTGTTCGTATGTGTACATCAAATCCACCGATTTCCGTTACCTTCGGATAATTCCTTTGTGGTATGTCGCTTGTTTTTTGCCTTCGAGTGTAGTTCGACTACATTCCGTTACGCTTTATTTACTTTTGCTGATGTACACGGCTTCTCTTGATTTTATGTGTTTCCATTAAATAACAAAAACGAGCTTTGCGTGATATTTAGTTAATTTACACTTTCAGCCCATTTGCCCGATACAGTCATTACTTAAAATTCTAAGCTGGGTGATATCAGTTTTGTCACACTAAATGTATTACAGAAGAATGCAGTTCTGCAACACGTGAGACACACGCTGTGTGCCTACCTCACTTCGACACTGACTGCTACACACTACCTCCCTGCAGATGAAGCAACTGCTTTTGACGTGGTCGCTTTTCATTGTTATTGTGTCAACTGAGCCATATGCTATAATCACAGAGTGTCTCTTAATTCATTTTATAATGACACTAGACAATAATAAGACACCCCTGGGAGACAAGATGCAAACACTACCTTTAGGCTTGTTGAAAGTCACAGATCGTCGAGGACAACAGTCCACAAGTCTCTTCAAGTGTGACATATCAAGCCGAGGCCACTCATAGATGGTTGGATCCCGTAGAGCTACCAAATTGTGGGAATGTTGAGTGTTATGTTTCAGCCGCTGTTGACCCGTATAATGGGACTAAGGTCGGGCGATTTATTAGTTGGTGTCGGATATCGTGCCTTGGAATGTACACAAGGCTTTAGGATTATAAGTGGAGATATTTTTAATGTGACTAATGGCAGTGTACTGAAAAACATTTACTTCGTTTACAGACCAATAATTATTGATATTAGGAGTAGTACGCTTTTAGATTGGTTAGTACCTCCAAGAACGTGTGGCAAGAGCAATGCATTAATGTTTAATTTCCTATAGGCAGCAGGTCCGCCGTTGAAGTGTGGTCGCATGGACGCAGAATGGTTAGTCTACACTGACAGGCATAGTCCACTTACAAGGGGAGGCCGCCAATTGTGAAATTCAGATTCGATTCATACTGCGCATAATAAAAGCTCATGGCCAGAGGTGTAATGTGGCAAAGCACTAAGATGCACTTCTCAGCCGTTGTCGAGAAAATCGACAGTTAAAAGAAACCGTTGCGGTGAAATACTCTCTACGATTAGTAATTTTCTACAGCGTGGTGGTGCAGCGGTAAGCGCTCGGGTTCGTAATCCGAAGGTCGCCGGATCGAATCTCGTTCCATGCAACTTTTTTTTTTAGTATTTGTTTTTTGTAATTCATATATATATATATAATTCCCGGCAATCAGTTGCAACAATTATGCATATAATAAGTTGTTGAAAGTTGTTTGGCGTGGAAAAACTGGCGACTTCGAACATCATTATGTTTTCCGCAAACAAAGTTGTATTTTACAAATGTTATTAATTGTCTTCTTAATGTTAACCACGTATTGTTAACGGAAGACGTAGAAACGAATACGTATAGCATAAGTCAAACGTTCGAATTAGAATAGAGACCCCACGATCATAAACTTGCTGTGGCAGGTATGAAATATAAACTCCGTTACTCGCTCGTTACACTTGAAGGACAGATGTTGAATGGGCCGAAACGAGCCGCCACATAACAGCGTAGTTGCCTGCTAACTCCGAAAGAAGGTAGATGCGGTCCCTAGCGCAACTTATAACATCGTTGATAATCAGTGCGGACGGGACAGCTTTGGTACACCCTGTTAAACAAACGGAAAGATGGAGGCGGTACAATTGGAGAGCGATCCGCCTTCACCAACATGCATAAGCAATTCATTAATAGTTTTATATATATATATATATATATATATATATATATATATATATATATATATATATATATGACTTGCAAAAAAACTAATAATAAAAAATATTGCATGGCGCGAGATTCGATCCGGCGACCTTCGGATTACGAACCCCAGCGGTTACCGCTGCGCTATGACGCTGCAGAAAATCGTTAATCGTAGAGGGTATTTCACCGCAACGGTTTCTTTTAACTGTCGATTTTCTCGACAACGGCTGAGAAGTGCATCTTGGTGCTTTGCCACATTACACCTCTGGCCATGAGCTTTTATTATGCGCAGTATGAATCGAATCTGAATTTCACAATTGGCGGCCTCCCCTTGTTAGTGGTACAGTTACGACCGTACAGAAAACGTCAGATAGTAAATTACGTGACATATTTGCAAGAAGACTGTAAGATAGAGAGAAAAAAACAACTAACACACTGAAGTGAATAAGTATTAAAGTACCAACGGTCACAATATCTGCACTTATAGCACTAACATCCTCTATTCGCAGCCCTGTGAATATGGCTGTTATCATCTGGGGAGACGGGAGCGTCCACAGCACAAGCAGCATGAAGATATAAGAAAAATGACAAATACTGGCAAACACCACAGAACCAAGTCCATCCAGCATATACAGACGGGGTAAACGCCTTGTTGCCGGCCGGGGTGGCCGAGCGGTTCTAGGCGCTTCAGTCTGGAACCGCGCGACGGCTACGGTCGCGGGTTCGAATCCTGCCTCGGGCATGGATGTGTGTGATGTCCTTAGGTTAGTTAGGTTTAAGTAGTTCTAAGTTCTAGGGGACTGATGACCTCATAAGTTGAGTCCTATAGTGCTCAGAGACATTTGAAACATAAACGCCTTGTTGGACCGTTGGAGCATTCTGCACCTACACTCATTTGGAAAGAGTTATAATCGCGCCTAGTCAGACCACACCACTCGCCTCTGGTCAGCTGCAGGCTGGTATCTGTGTCGTTTGACCCAGTGAAGACTTGTAATGTCACGCACCGTTCAGAGTAATGGTCTTTTGCGAGGTACGTGACTCTGACTGTGCGTTTCGCAGTGTTCGCTCGCAAACTAGCTGAGATAGACCTGCATTTACCGACAGAATCCTGTCGGTATCGTAACCGATTGTCACTGATAAGATGTGGGACTCGATTCCAGCCTCTGTTGGCTATGATGTTTTTACGGCCACTGTACTTACATAGCGATACATGGCTCCGTGTAATGAATCGTACAATGCAGAAATGTTGGAGAGTGCGAGTTGATACACCATCAAATGAGGCTATTTCATCCACGGTGTGGTCATGAATACGTGCGAACTCGATATCATCTTTCTACCATTCTGTCACAGTCTGCATCGAACCATCTTACTGTGATGACTGCTAACAAACTGGCATAAACATGCCACTTTACTGCCATGATACACGACAGTGGTGGAGAATAACGTGGTGCCTGGTACCAGGTCCACACCATATACAGCGCGCCACAGAAACCAGTGCGCTCTTTTCATTCAGGCAGTGACCAATATTCTATCTGATGATCTTATACAGGCTGTAACGGGTATACGTGCAGAGACTTCTGTTAGTGACTAAGGACAGTGTACTGAACAATATTACATCATTTGCAAACTAATAATTACAGTAATTACAAGTCGTCTGTTTTTAGGTTGGTTAGTACCTCCAATTATATGTGGCAAGAGCAGTCCATTTAAGAAGCAAGTCAGGTGTTGAAGTAACATCAGGCACTAAAGTTTGTGAGGTGTTTATGGGAAGACTGTTCGACGAAGAGAAAAAACGACAATACGCTGATCTGAGTACATATTAACGTGCCACACACAAAAAGTCTGTACTTATACATGTTACACCCCGTATGTAAATTACAGATCTACCAGCCTCCTATCCAAAATCTAGAAAGATATTGGCTATAATTATCAGCAGCCACATAGAAAAGACCTGTTGTAACCATACAAAGGAGCACAGTGGTTTTAGAAGTGGATATAGCACAATGCACCAATTTCACATCGTGAACGATGACCTATAACGGAGTAATGACTTTGAATTTGCTCTTTGTGTTGCGTTAATAGGTACTGGGAAAGCTTTTAACCCTGTTTCAACAAAATAAATACAGATTGTATTTGAAAAGCACGGCACCCATTAAAACTGCGTTAGTAAATTGACGAATATCACTGAGCGTGTAACGACAATAGCAGGGAAGGCGACTGGTCGACATGTATTGATTGGGAGTATTTGAGGAAAGAGATCGCATATAGGACACCAGTGCGACCCGTTTAGATTAGATTAGATTTACTTTCATTCCAATTGATCCGTAGTGAGGAGGTCCTCCGCGAAGTGGAACATGTCAGATGTTGTTGAGTACTGTTCGAATGTTTTGGATCCGTACCAGATCGAATTATAAGGAAGACATGTAAGCAGATCAGAGGCGGGCTGTTAGATGTCTTAGTGGTAACTTCGAACAACACGCAAGTGTTACGGAGATGCTTCAGGAACTCAAATGGGAATCACTGGAGGGAAGGCGATCTACTTTTCGAGGGCCACTACTGCCAAAATTTAGAAAACCGGTATTTGAGGATGACTACAGAACAGTTCTACTGCCGCCAGCGTATATTTGGCGCAAGGAGCATGAAGATAAGATCAGAGAGATTAGGACTCGTATGGAGGAGTATATAAAATAGCTTTTCTCTCGATCTGTTTGCGAGTGGAACGGAAAAGGAAATGACTAGCAGTGGTACAGGGTGCCCTCCACCACGCACCATACTGTAGCTTGCGTTATATGTGTGATTTAGACGAAGTAAGTCATGGCATACCACCTAATGTCGTGTAAGACCTTTTTTTTGCCTGGCGTAGTGCAGCAACTCCACGTGGCATAGACTCGACAAGTGATTGGGAGTCCCCTGCAGAAATACTCGTATTCAGCCATGCTATCTCTACAGCCGTCCACAATTGCGGAAATGTTGTCGTTGCGGGATTTTGTACACGAAATGATCTCTTTATTACGTCCCATAAATATTCGATGGAATTCACTTCGGGCGATCTTGGTGGCCAAATCATTCGCTCGAGTTGTCCAGAATGTTCTTCAAACCAATCGCGGATAATTGTGGCCCGGTGACACGACGCATTGTCATCCATAAAAATTCCGACGTTGTTTCGGAACATGAAGTCCATGGATGGTTTCAAATGGTCCCAAGCAGCCAAACATCCAGAGGATACAGTCCACTACATGTAAACACAGCCGAAACCATTATAGAGCCACCAACTACTTGCACAGGGCTTTGTTGACAACTTAGGTTCATGGCTTCGTGGAGTCTGCGCTACACTCGAACCCTACCATCAGCTCTCACAAACTGAAATCGGGACTCATATGAGGAGGCCTCGGTTTTTCTGGTAGTCTAGGATCCAACGGATATGGTTACGAGCCCAGGAGAGGGGCAGCAGGCAATGTCGTGCTGTTAGCAAAAGGCATTCACGTCGACCGCCTGCTGCCATAGCACATGAACACCAGACTTCGCAAAAAAAAAAAGGTTCAAATGGCTCTGAGGACTATCGGACTTAACTTCTGAGGTCATCAGTCCCTTAGAACTTAGAACTACTTCAACCTAACCAACCTAAGGACATCAGACACATCCATGCCCGAACCTGATACCGTAGCGGTCGCGCGGTTCCAGACTGTAGCGCCTAGAACCGCTCGGCCACCCCGGCCGGCCCAGACTTCGCAGCACTATCCTAACCGATACGTTACTTGTACGTCCCACATCGATTTCTACGATTATTTCACGCAATGTTGCTTTTCTGATAGCACTGCAAACGCAGCTGGCCTCGGCCATTATAAGTGAAGGTCGTCAGCCACAACGTTGTCCATATTGAGAGGTAATGCCGGAAATGCGATGTTCTCGGCACGCTCTTGACTCTGTGGATCGCGGTATGCTGGATTCTCTAACGATTTTCGAAACGGAATGCCCCATGCGTCTAGCTCCGACTACCATCCCGCGTTCGAAGTCTGTTAATTCTCGTCGTGCGGCCATAACCACGTTGCTAACCTTTTCTCACGTATCACCTGAGTACAAATGACAGTGTACTGCGGTTTTATACCTTGTGTATGGGCTACTGCCGCCATCTGTGAGTTTTCATATCGCTAACCCACGACTTTTGTCAACTCAGTGTACGCCTCAGTGCTGCAGCTTCCATTCGACTTCTTCAGAGTGATAAGAAATACAGAATTAAAAGAGGACAAAGAGATTCCATATGACGCTAGCTATACTCAGCAGTCCTACAGGGAGTTTTCACATTCTTCAACAGCGAATATGGAAAGAAGTGAACACACGGCTGTCGTAGTAAGATTGAATATTGTAATCCCCAAATCCTCGAAAAATAAGCGAAAAATATACCTACTCAAAAAAATCTGATAAAAATTCACTTGACGCCTTCCTGAGAGACAATCTCCACTCATTCCAAATTAATAACACAAGTGTGGCTTAAATTCAAAGAAATAGTATCGGCAGAAATTGAGAGATTTATACCAAATAAATTAACAAACGACGGAGCTGATCTTCCTTGGTACACAAAACGTGTTAGAACACAGTTGCAGAAACAACGAAACAAACGTGCCAAATTTAAACAGATGCAAAATCCTAAAGATTGGCGATCTTTTATAGATGCTCGAAATTTAGCGCGCACTTCAATGCGAGATGCCTATAACAGTTTCCGCAAGGAAACTTTGTCTCGAAACCTGGCAGAAAATCCAAAGAGATTCTGGTCGTATGTGAAGTATGTTAGCAGCAAGACTCAATCAATGCCTTCTCTGCACGATAGCAATGGAGATACTATCGAAGACAGTGCTGCCAAAGCAGAGTTACTAAACACAGCCTTCCGAAATGCCTTCACAAAAGAAGATGAAATAAATATTTTAGAATTCGAATCGAGAACAGCTGCCAACATGAGTAGCGTAGAAGTAAATATCCTCGGAGTAGTGAAGCAACTTAAATCACTTAGTAAAAGGAAGTCTTCTGGTCCAGACTGTACACGAATTAGGTTCGTTTCGGAGTATGCTGATGCATTAGCTCCATACTTAACTATCATATACAACCGTTCGCTCGACAAAAGATCCGTACCCAAAGACTGGAAAGTTACACAGGTCACAGCAATATTTAAGAAAGGTAGTAGGAGTAATCCACTAAATTACAGGCGCATATCGTTAACGTCGATATGCAGCAGGATTTTAGAACATATATTGTGTTCAAACATAATGAATTACCTCGAAGAAAACGGTCTATTGACACCCAGTCAACATGGGTTTAGAAAACATCTTCTTGTGAAACACAACTAGCTCTTTATTCACATGAACTTCTGAGTCCTATTGCAAGGGATTTCAGATCGATTCCGTATTTCTTGATTTCCGGAAGGCTTTTGACACTGTACCACACAAGTGGCTCGTAGTGAAATTGCGTGCTTATGGAATATCGTCTCAGTTATGAGACTGGATCTGTGATTTCCTGTCAGAGAGGTCACAGTTCGTAGTAATTGACGGAAAGTCATCGAGTAAAACAGAAGTGATTTCTGGTAGTCTTATAGGCCCTTCGCTGTTCCTTATCTATATAAACGATTTCGGAGACAATATGAGCAGCCGTCTTCGGTTGTTTGCGGATGACGCTGTCGTTTATCGACTAATAAAGTCGTAAGAAGATCAAAACAAACTGCAAAACGATTTAGAAGAAATATTGGAATGGTGCCAAAAGTGGCAGTTGACCTTAAATAACGGAAAGTGTGAGGTCGTCCACATGACTGCTAAAAGGAACTCGTTATACTTCGGTTACATGATAAATCAGTCCAATCTAAGAGCCGTAAATTCATCTAAATACCTAGGTATTGCAATTACGAACAATTTAAATTGGAAGGAACACATAGAAAATGTTGTGGGGAAGGCTAACCAAAGACTGCGTTTTATTGGCAGGACACTAAGAAAATGTAACAGACATACTAAGGAAACTGCCTACGCTACGCTTGTCCGTCCTGTTTTAGAATACTGCTGCGCCGTGTGATATCCTTACCAGATAGGACTGACGGAGTACATCGAAAAAGTTCAAAGAAACTCAGCACGTTTTGTATTATCGCAAAATATGGGAGAGAGTGTCACAGAAATGATACAGGATTTGGGATGGACATCATTAAAAGAAAGGCGTTTTTCGATGCGACAGAATCTTCTCACGAAATTCCAATCACCAACTTTCTCCTCCGAATTCGAAAATATTTTGTTGACACCGACTTACATAGGGAAGAATGATCACCACGATAAAATAAGGGGAATCAGAGCTCGTACGGAAAGATGTAGGTGTTCATTCTTTCCGCCTGCTATTCGAGATTGGAATAATAGAGAATTGTGAAGGTGATTCGATGAACCGTCTGCCAGGTATTTAAATGTGATTTGCAGAGTATCCATGTAGATGTAGATGTAGATGTAGAATCATCTGATCAATTGAATCCGGATAGCTATGCGATGCGGAATTGACCACTGTATGACACGAGAAGTGGACCTGCTTGTGTAAAAGGAGACAGGAAGAATTGTACTGTCAGTAGAGTAGTCGTGACAGCAGAATGGATCGTTCAGCAGCGCTCAGTGACTTCATTGGATGTCAAGTAGTAACAGATTCATCGAGGACATTTCAGCCCTTGTTAAGCTGTCCAAGTCGACTGATAATGATGATGTTTGGTTTGTGAGGCGCTCAACTGCGCGTCATCAGCGCCCGCCAAGTCGAGTGCTGTTGACGTGATTACGAAGGGGAACCGCGAAAGAACAGCTGCAGTTAAACCGTGACCAGGCACGCCCTGTATACTGACGACTAGGGAATGCCGAGCATCGCGGGGAGTGATTGTAAACAATCGCATGAAATCAGGGGAAGGAGTCACTCGTGAGTTCCAGCAGTTCAGCTAGCACAACGACTGTACGTAGAGGGGGTAAGAAGAATGAGGTACATTGTTCCAACAGCTCCTCATAAACCACACATTTTTGTAGGCAGTACCAAGCGACGCTTGAGGCGATGTGAAGAGCACGCCATTTGACAGCGGATGACTTGAAACAAGTGACTGGGAATGTTGAATGATGCTATAATCACTGACTATCGGACGGAAAGATTTGTTTTGGCGAAAGCGCGCTGAGCAGTAGCCGCTATCATGTGTGACGCCATCAGTGAAATACGGAGGATGTGGTGTTAGAGTATGAGGGTGTTTTTTGTGGTTGAGTTGTGGTCCCCTTATTGTGCTTTAGAAAACACTAAATTCGGAAATCAAAAAGACTGCGCACCCTGTCATAAACAGCATCTGTGAGGCAATGACTTGTGGACAGTAACATTTCTGAAATGGACTAGCCTTCGCGGAGTCCCGACCTCAACCGAGTGGGCTTTCGGGATGAATTAAAACATCGACTTCGGTCCAGACCTCAGCGTCCAACGTTCTCTAGTTTCTTCTCTTGAGGAAGAATGGTCTGCCATTGCTCCACTGACGCTCTGACACCTTTTTGAAACTATGAAGGTTTGAAGCCTCATAAAAGCGAAGGTGTCCAGATAATTTTGATCACATTTTGTATCCAAAACACCGTCGTTTGATTGACGGTACTGTACTATATGTCTTTAGGCCGAGCGACTGCAACTACTAATTGAACTAAGCTTGAAAGTAACCCAGAAAATGAATAATAATAAGGCTTCAAAAAATGGTTCAACTGGCTCTAAGCACTATGGGACTTAAAATCTGAGGTCTCAGTCCCCTAGAACTTAGAACTACTTAAAATTAACTAACCTAAGGACATCACACACTTCCATACCCGAGGCAGGATTCGAACCTGCGACGTAGCGGTCGAGCGGTTCCAGACTGAAGCGCCTAGAACCGCTCGGCCACACCGACCGGCCGATAGGACTTCAATAACGCATTACCAACATATCGAAAAGGATATAATGAAAATCGTCACCCAAGTTTTAGAACCAGTAGATGAATCATTGTACTTAAATTAATTGAATGCCATGAGTGGATGAACAGTAAAATAAATAAACATGATTAAAAAATAGTTTGGATTGCTTTTGGTAAGTTAAATACATTCTCCAAAATGAGCTTCTTTTATGTATAAAGAGGATATTTTATGATTACTGCATATTAATTTCGACCTAGGCGATAAGACATATGCTTTTAATGTGAAGTCCAATCAAACATTGAGTGTTGTTCAGAGACCAATGGAGGGATGGGTGGTACGAATTTATATGGTTTGTGTATGTCTGTGTACTGAACCGGGGGCCTAGAAACGGTGGAGAGGCTTCGTCCCACTGTAGCCCTCAGTGGTTCACAACCCCACAACAGGTCACAGCAGTCTGCCCAACCCACCGCGGTTCGGGCCCCCAATGGACCCCCCTCCCCCCTCCTCCCGTAGGAACGTCTCACACCAGACGAGTGTAACCCCAAATGCGCGTAGTAGAGCAATGATCGTGTACTCCTATTTGGAGACAGTGTTTGCGCAGCAATCGCCGACATAGTCTAACTGAGGCGGAATAGGGGGAACCAGCCCGCATTCGCCGAGGCAGAAGGAAAACCACCTTAAAAGCCATCCACTGGCTGGCCGGCACACCGGACCTCGACATTAATCCGCCAGGCTGATTCGTGCCGGAGACCGGCACGCCTTCCCGCTCGGAAAGTATAGCGTTAGACCTTGCAGCTACAGGGTGTTTCAAAAATGACCGGCATATTTGAAACGGCAATAAAAAGTAAACGAGCAGCGATAGAAATACATCGTTTGTTGCAATATGCTTGGGACAACAGTACATTTTCAGGCGGACAAACTTTCGAAATTACAGTAGTTACAATTTTCAACAACAGATGGCGCTGCAAGTGATGTGAAAGATATAGAAGGCAATGCAGTCTGTGGGTGCGCCATTCTGTACGTCGTCTTTCTGCTGTAAGCGTGTGCTGTTCACAACGTGCAAGTGTGCTGTAGACAACATGGTTTATTCCTTAGAACAGAGGATTTTTCTGGTGTTGGAATTCCACCGCCTAGAACACAGTGTTGTTGCAACAAGGCGAAGTTTTCAACGGAGGTTTAATGTAACCAAAGGACCGAAAAGCGATACAATAAAGGATCTGTTTGAAAAATTTCAACGGACTGGGAACGTGACGGATGAACATGCTGGAAAGGTAGGGCGACCGCGTACGGCAACCACAGAGGGCAACGCGCAGCTAGTGCAGCAGGTGATCCAACAGCGGCCTCGGGTTTCCGTTCGCCATGTTGCAGCTGCGGTCCAAATGACGCCAACGTCCACGTATCGTCTCATGCGCCAGAGTTTACACCTCTATCCGTACAAAATTCAAACGCGGCAACCCCTCAGCGCTGCTACCATTGCTGCACGAGAGACATTCGCTAACGATATAGTGCACAGGATTGATGATGGCGATATGCATGTGGGCAGCATTTGGTTTACTGACGAAGCTTATTTTTACCTGGACGGCTTCGTCAATAAACAGAACTGGCGCATATGGGGAACCGAAAAGCCCCATGTTGCAGTCCCATCGTCCCTGCATCCTCAAAAAGTACTGGTCTGGGCCGCCATTTCTTCCAAAGGAATCATTGGCCCATTTTTCAGATCCGAAACGATTACTACATCACGCTATCTGGACATTCTTCGTGAATTTGTGGCGGTACAAACTGCCTTAGACGACACTGCGAACACCTCGTGGTTTATGCAAGATGGTGCCCGGCCCCATCGCACGGCCGACGTCTTTAATTTCCTGAATGAATATTTCGATGATCGTGTGATTGCTTTGGGCTATCCGAAACATACAGGAGGCGGCGTGGATTGGCCTCCCTATTCGCCAGACATGAACCCCTGTGACTTCTTTCTGTGGGGACACTTGAAAGACCAGGTGTACCGCCAGAATCCAGGCACAATTGAACAGCTGAAGCAGTACATCTCATCTGCATGTGAAGCCGTTCCGCCAGACACGTTGTCAAAGGTTTCGGGTAATTTCATTCAGAGACTACGCCATATTATTGCTACGCATGGTGGATATGTGGAACATATCGTACTATAGAGTTTCCCAGACCGCAGCGCCATCTGTTGTTGAAAACTGTAACTACTGTAATTTCGAAAGTTTGTCCGCCTGAAAATGTACTGTTGTCCCAAGAATATTGCAACAAACGGTGTATTTCTATCGCTGCTCGTTTAGTTTTTATTGCCGTTTCAAATATACCGGTCATTTTTGAAACACCCTGTACCTGGTCGGGCTAAGAATTTATAGGGTAGCCAGACACTACACAGTTGGACCAGCGGTCATACTAGAGTGAATAATGTTATTCTGACCTGAAGGAGGGTGGAACACGTAGCAAGAGGAATATGTTGTAGATGCACCAAGAAACTGCTGATGGTTTCCACGTGTCAAGAAAAGATTTAAATGAATGTTAGTAAATGACAACAGAAACATGCAGCAGCGGTAATATATCTTGTGTGTCATGTAATAATTGTGATTGTAGACTCGGTGATCTGTGAAAGCCAGCTGACCGGTTTTAAATCGGTGTCCATTAGCACACACCATGCCACGTAAAGTCTGTGAACTATCAGCAACGACCAGCAAAATGGTAAGGCGTCATCAGACTCTCAACCCGGCATAAATGACGCCGAGAGAAATGAACACTGAACACCGATTACATTAGCTCTATCTCATTAATACCAAAGTACATTTCCACAACCAAGTTACTTAAGCACTCCCTGCTCCACTAACTATCCTACACTAATATTATCTAATTTCGAAAACCGTAAACATTAGCACGCACTAGGCTGCAAATTGTTCACTAGGTGAGAAAAGCTACACAACAGAAGTAAAGTGAACGAAATCCCACCAAATGCTGTGAACCATTTCTGAATTAATCTGAATGAAACTTTTGCGTCCGTCGGCCGCGAATTCACGTGGAAAAATGTGTCTTGCCATGTGGGCAGAGTTGTCTCCTGATCAGCTAGCACAACTGATGGTGTTCCAGCGAATCGAAGTTCGGTATCTCATTCCACGTCTTTCTCGTTTCCCATACAATTTATAAACAGACGCAGATTTTGCGAACTAACATTCTCAGATGATCTGTAAGGAGACGGACTCTCTTTGCGTGTTTGCCTTGAAATATAGTAGCACTTCCATTAATAATACATGTGTTCAATTTAGGGCTCAGATTTGTAAGCTCTGTTTTGGGAGAAACCGGTGTTTTGGGTACACATATGATGCTGGATCGTTGTCCCTTCCCAAGGGCGAGTCATGTCTTGAAACTCAACTTGTTGTCCCGTTCCATATTTTTCCAATAAATTCCGGTACAGGAGAACTATAGCCACAGTGTTTTGACTCTGCAGATCCGAATTCCGTGTATGGTAAATAGAAGGCCAGTAATTTCGTGGACCACACGAATTGGAGATAAAATGTACTACAGACGGTAGCTTACAGGAGCGCTAGGACATGAAAAAGCGACGGTAATATTCCTACTTAGGTAGAGTTTTACCAACACCAGTACTGGAACGTTATGTTGCAGTCTTTCTGGCACCAGCAAGTCTGGGACCACCCGCCATGTTTTCCAGCCGGCGGCGTGGCTTATAAGTAGCAACTTTACTCACCAAATCTTTAGCTCACATGCATACGTATGGTCCAAGACTTTCAATTTCTGAACAAGTGTTCACAACACTTTGAGAGCAACCATAGTATCTGCTATTTGTATATGTTGCGTTTCATTACAATACCTATAGTTGAAGAATGCTCTCTGTGATATAATCTAAAGGAATCCTCAATCCTCATCAACGAAACAGTTTGTGACGTATGAGGGGTGTTCAACAAACAATGCAATATATTTTTTCTGAAAACTAGTTGATTTTATTCAGGATCCCAGTAAACTATATTATCTTCCAACACCCTTTGGCCACTAACCCTATTTTTCATCATACTCTGCGTTCAATGCGACGGCCTTAGGCACACCTTATTGGGATGGCCTACATTCCCCCATGGTACCACTCTAATGGTCGACGCCGGAGCCAACGTCTTGCTGCATCAATAGCCTCCCCGTCATCCAAGTACTGCTTCCCGCGCAGTGCATCCTTCATTGGGCCAAACAAATGGAATTCGGAAGGTGGGAGATCCGGGCTGTACGGTGGGTGAGGAAGAACAGTCCAACGAAACTTTGTGAGCTCCTCTAGGGTGCCCAGAGCTGCGGGAGCCCTATCGTTGTCATGGAGAAGGAGAAGCTGGTTAGCAACTTTTGTGGCGACGAACACACTGAAGGCATTTCTTCAATTTCCTTCACGTCAGAGTTGATCGTTGCTCCATGAAGGGAGTCATAAAACGCAATAATTTCTTCAGAGTCCCAGAAGACCGTCGCCATGTCTTTACCGTCGTAAGAAATTTCTTCCCAAATGGGTCTTCGTTGCTCTTCATCGTTTTCTGTTAGCTGGCGAGGAACCACCATACGCCTTTGAGTACCCAACGAGTGGACGAGTGTGTCAGCGCTACCAACAAAGAGGTCCAGCTCAGCAGCATTGTGATCCGTCAATTATGTCGAATGAGAGTGTCCACACGTTCCGACACTGCAGTAGTCACAGCTGTGTGCAGCTGGCCGGCACATGAGAGATCGGACAGGTGTACACGACCTTGTTGCTATGGTGACAGCGTCTCGTCCAACGACTCACCATGCTTTTGTTCACTGGCAGCTCTCCGCAGACATTCTGCAGGCGCCTATGAAAATCTGTGATGCCTGATTTTCCGTCAAAAGAAATTCAGTGACATCTCTCTTCTTGGAACGCACCTCTGTCATAGACGCCATTTTGAAGCCTACATATAACGCCTCCAGCTATCGGAACTTTATGAAGGAGAGGAATATTTCAAGATGTCCCACAACAAATTCCGCATTTATCAACTGAAACTGGGCGAGGAAAAAATGTGTTGCACTATTTATTGAATGCCCCTTGTAATAAATGTAGGTTCAATACAGCTGTGGTTAACAATAATCTGTAATCAAACTGTGGTTGTCAAATCGCTGTTGATGATTTATGAGGCTGATCGAGATGAAGTACTGTACAACAATTGAATTTGGATATGTAATCGATATGGAAGTAATCTTGCGAAGCACTCAAGCAGCTTTGATTAGCAAATATTTTTTAACAGTGACTGTATCTGTATTAGATCCACTTCAACGACTTTAGAGCTCGGGTTAAATCGAGAAATGTTTCAGCGCTAAGACGTCAAGTGAGAGGGTAACATAAGTTATGGGGAGTGAAGCGGGCGGAATCGGCCCGCAGCTAAATCCGCCTGACAACAGATAACTTCAAAGTAATCGACTTCCTTCCGACAGACAGGGTTTTGCTGCTTCGACTGCAGGATTAGGGGACCCTGAAACCCTGCCGCTCTATAGCTGCGGATCAGACACAAAGCGAGCGAGAGGAGGTGCGTGCTGGAAGGAAGTGTAGGAGAAGGAGCAGGAGGAGGAGGAGGCGGAGGAGGAGAGAAAATCAGCGGGAAGCACTTGGCAAAGGAAAGCGATGCGGCTGCAACCCGAGCCATCTCTGGGCGGTGAGAAAAGGCCTGGCCGCGCCGCACGAGGGCACTTAGGCCTCAGGGGCCGGGGATCGATCACCGGCCGGATTACGGATCCGCGCAATTACACGCGGCCTCCAGCGGCTGCTTAACGGCTGCGGCTCAAGGCGCTGGCTATCGCCGCCCCCATTGTCTTTCGTTACGCACATCTTCGCTCTCTTCAGAGGGAGACGGCACCAACTGGGAATTTCTATATTTCTCTCTTGCACCCACTCTGGAGGGTGCGTACAGGGTTTACTCGGCCTGGCAGTATGATGGTGTTATTAGCAAAGAAATTTAGTTTCGGAAAGATTAAAAATTATTTATTCTCGGATAATAAGTTTTTCCAGATATACACTACGCTCTAAAAGTCTGTAAACACCGTACTGCCTATTACAACAAAGCAAGATGGGACTGATTTGCATGAGTTATTGGTTAGACTACAGAATAGTATGAGCAAATAACGATTAATAATGGCACAGCATTGTACAGATAATTGTTGTACAAAGACATACATAGTGGTACGTGTTGGTATTGCACAATATCATATAAACTGACTTTACCTGTCCAAGCAGTTCCACTAAACACGCTATTTGGCGCCAGTACACAGCTGATCGTGCAGTGGTACGTTGTTTACAACTCCGTTCAGCTGTAGTTCCGTTTGTATGAAGGTAGGACACGCCGCGAAAGAAGGCAGTGCATGCAGCGAAAGTAATTGAAAATGGCCCCAAAGAGGCAGATTCCTTATGGTGCGCGGGTAAAGACAATAATTTAGCACCAAGAAGGCAACAGTGTGCGCCAAATGTTAAAGAAATTCAAGGTATCCATGAGCAGAGTTGTCTAGATAATACACTGTCGTCAAGATACAGGTTGCTATAATCGTCCTCGCTCAGAAGCCCACAGGAAACTATCAGGTGTCCAGGAGAAGTATTTGGTAGTGACCAGTAAACGTAATAGATTCAGAACTGTCTGTTAATTGATTGCTGAATTGAATACAATTAGCGATACAGCTGCGAGTGAATCAACAGTGAGAAAGAGCCTGACAGAAAACAACATCCAGGTTTATGTAACAGCACAGGAACTATTGTTGCGTCCTGTTAACAAGAAGAACAGGTTTTCAGTGGGCTACGACACACGAAAATTGGACAGCAGATGATTGAGGAAGAGTCTTGATCACTGGTGAATCGAAGTTTGAAATATCTGGAATTAATCGCCGTCAATTCGTAAGCTGTTTACCCCATGAATGCTCGAATCATCAGTGAGTAATTCTAACTGAGACGTATGGTGGGTTCTGTGATGGTATGAGGATCTGCTGGAGGGAATAAAGTCGGAGGTTTGGTCAAAGTAGATAAAAAATGAACAAAAAGGATTATCATGCCATTCCCCAGTCACTTGCCAAGACATCTGGTTTGCATCTGACTGGGAAAGGGTTTGTCTTGGAGTAAGACAATGTCTAGAAACATACGTTAAGCTTCTGTCAGTACTTTGTGAAGCCTCTAGAGTTACACTAAATTTTGGAAAAGAGGGAGTGGCCTCCCCAGTCCCCTGATTGTAACCCGATCGAGCTACTATGAGATGAGTTGGACAGGAGGACCTGATAACGAGGATTCATAAGTGCGACACACTTTTGGATCTGGCCCAGAATTGAGACTAACTCCAACTGAAGCCGTAGCAAAACTGATCCATAGCATAACGAAGTATGCAAGGCAGTGATTAAAACAAAGGTTGGTTATTTTGAGGAATCAAAAAGTTACAGTACTAGCCATTAAAATTGCTACACCAAGAAAAAATGCAGATGATAAACGGGTATTCATTGGACAAATATATTATACCAGAACTGACATTTGATTACATTTTCAAACAATTTGGGTGTATAGATCCTGAGAAATTAATACCCAAAACAACCACCTCTGGCCGTAATAACGGCCTTGATACGCATGGGCATTGAATCAAACAGAGCTTGGATGGCATGTGCAGGTGCAGCTGCCCAAGCAGCTTCAACACGATACAACAGTTCATCAAGAGTAATGACTGGCGTATTGTGACGAGCCAGTTGCTCGGCCACCATTGACCAGACGTTATCAATTGGTGAGAGATCTGGAGAATGTGCTGGCCAGGGAAGCAGTCGAACATTTTCTGCATCCAGAAACGCCCGTACAGGACCTGCAACACGCGGTCGTGCATTATCCTGCTGAAATGTAGGGTTTCGCAGGGATCGAATATAGGGTAGAGCCACGGGTCGTAACACGTCTGAAATGTAGCGTCCACTGTTCAAAGTGCCGTCAGTGCGAACAAGAGGTGACAGAGACGTGTAACCGTTGGCAACCCGTACCATCACACCGGGTGACACGCCAGTATGGCGATGACGAATACACGCGTCCAATGTGCGTTCACCGCGGCGTCGCCTAACACGGATGCGACCATGATGATGCTGTAAACAGAACCTGGATTCATCCGAAAAAATGACGATTTGCCATTCGTGCATCCAGGTTCGTCGTTGAGTACACCATCGAAGGCGCTCCTGTCTTTGATGCAGGGTCAAGGGTAACTGCAGCCATGGTCTCCGAGCTGATAGTCCATGCTGCTGCAAACGTCGTCGAACTGTTCGTGCAGATGGCTGTTGTCTTACAAACGTCCCCATCTGTTGACTCGGGGATTGAGACGTGGCTGCACGATCCGATCCGACTGCTAGTGATACGAGACCGTTGGGCTCCAGCACGGCGTTCCGTATTAGCCTCCTGAACCCACCGATTCCATATTCTGCTAACAGTCATTGGATACGATAAACCGCAATCGCGATAGGCTACAATCCGACCTTTATCAAAGTCGGAAACGTGATGGTACGCATTTCTACTCCTTACACGAGGCATCACAATAACGTTTCAACAGGCAACGCCGTCAACTGCTGTTTGTGTATGAAATCGGTTGGAAACTTTCCTCGTGTCAGCACGTTGTAGGTGTCACCACCAGCTCTAACCTCGTGTAAATGCTCTGAAAAGCTAATAATTTGCATATCACAGCATCTTGTTCCTGTCGGCTAAATTTCGCGTCTGTAGCACGCCATGTTCGTGGTGTAGCAGTTTTAATGGCCAGTAGTATAGTAGTAGTAATTACCTACGTATTGTTTAAAATTATGTAATAATTAGAAAACAAATTTATGGAGAGCAGCTTCTGTACGTAGGGTGTTCCGTGAAGAACAGTAAAAATTTTAGGTGGTGGTGTTGCAGATTAATTCGAGTAAACAATTCACACTGCAATTGTCAAATCTTTATTCATTACAGAGATATAGCTGTTTACAGAGATCCATTTTCATTTCGAGTGTTGGTACTCCAGTTCCTACTGGTTTATTTATCGACTGTCATTTTTCTTATAAATCTCAAGTGGTGGAGTTGTGTTTGAATTAAGATAGTTGAATTTTTCAGTTGTAATTGTGATTTTTTTAGCCAGTTATATTCTATGCTTTATGCATGCAACAGTTAAAGAGCTTGGGATAAAATGTGGAAACATCGCGATAAATACATATTTGAACATAAATGAAGACGCTAGCGAAGCCTGCAGGTTGTACAGTTGCGTTTGACGACGAGCGGTACATTTGTGACGTACTCAATACGTTGCAAGTGTAGGGCATGGTCAGAAAAATGTACTGTTTGGCTGTGAGTGCGTTACGTCGGAAGTAATTGAATTTGAACGCGGGGGAACTCTTGGTGCTCGTATGGTGGGGGCATCCGTAACCAAGGTAGCCCAATTATTTGGTGGTTCAAGAGGGAAAGCGGAAAAAACGAAATCACAACGTGGACAAAAGGGCGTGCTGACAAATCGTGACGGACGGCCCTTGAAGATGATTATGGCGAAAAATAAGCCGGCTGAAAAAGTCACTGCAAAACAGAATGTCAGATTCAGTCAGCAACAAAACAACACGAAGGGAGCTCCATGCAGTGAATTTCTGGGCGAGGTGGAATTCTGGCAACAATCACCAGTGATATAAGTGCCCGTAACAGGGAAACGTGGCCCCGAAGCTATAAAACCTGGACAATAAAGCAATGTAAGAAACTCATTCGGTCGGATGAATCTTCTTTCACGCCGTTACAAACTTGTGGCCGAGTTTACGTCCCAGGAGTTAAACATGGGGAGGGTTCGGTGACGATTTGAGCAGCCATATCGTGGTATCCATGGCCTCATTGTTGCTCTGCAACATCACATTATTGCAAGAATTATGTGAGCATTCTGGCTGATCAGGTCCATTTCACGGTACAATGTTTGTTCCCCAGTGGCGGCGCTGTGTTTCAGAATGAAAGGGCACCTGTTCACACAGTTCCGATCATCTAGGACTGATTTTGCGATCACTACGATAAACTGCCGCACACCACAGTCACCAAATCTCAATATCATATTGTATTGTATGTTAACCGGGGGCCTAGAAACGACGGAAAGACTCCGTCCCCGCCGCAGCCGCAGTGGTCCACAACCCCACGACGACTACCGCAGTCCACTTCACCCCTCCGCCGCCCCACACCGAACCACTCTCTCAGGGTTATTGCGCGGTTAGGCCCCCGGTGGACCCCCCCCCCCCCCACTTCCCCCCCCCCCCACCCCAGGGAACGTCTCACACCAGACGAGTGTAGCCCCTATGTTTGCGTGGCAGAGTAATGGTGGTGAACGCGTACGTGGCGAACTTGTTTGCGCAGCACTCGCCGACATAGTGTAACTGAGGTGGAATAAGGGGAACCAGCCCGCATTCGCCGAGGCAGATGGAAAACCGTCTAAAAGCCATCCACAGACTGGCCGGCTCACCGGACCTCGACACAAATCCGCCTGGCGGATTCGAGCCGGGGACCAGGCGCTCCTCCCGCCCGGAAGGCCGTGCGTTAGACCGCACGGCCAACCGGGCGGGTAATCTCAATATTACTAAACCTTTGTGGTCGCACGAACGGAAAAATGGCTGAATTGGAAATAAGTGTCCAAGGAATAGAAAAGCAACTGAAAGCACTCCACAGTGGAAAGTCCATTCGACCTGACGGTATACCAATTCGATTCTACACAGAGTACGTGAAAGAAATTGCCCCCCTTCTAACAGTTGTGTACCGCAAGTCTCTAGAGGAACTGGAGGTTCAAAATGATTGGAAAAGAGCACAGGTAGTTCCAGTTTTCAAGAAGGATCGTCGATCAGATGAGCAAAACTATAGACCTATATCTCTAACATCGATCTGTTGTAGAATTTTGGAACATGTTTTTTGCTCGCGTATCATGTCATTTCTGGAAACCCAGAATCTACTCTGTAGGAATCAACATAGATTCCGGAAACAGCGATCGTGTGAGACCAAACTCGCTTTATTTGTTCATGAAACCCAGAAAATATTAGATACAGGCTCCCAGGTAGATGCCATCCGGAAGGCGTTCGATACAGTTCCGCACTGTCGTCTGATAAACAAAGTAAGAACCTACGGAATATCAGACCAGCTGTGTGGCTGGATTGGAAAGTTTTTAGCAAACAGAACACAGCATGTTCTTCTTAGTGGAGAAATGTCTACCGACGTTAAAGTAAACTTTGGCGTGCCACAGGGGAGTGTTATGGGACCATTGCTTTTCACAAAAAAATATATATACAGGGTGAGTCACCTAACATTACCTCTGGATATATTTCGTGAACCACATCAAATACTGACGAATCGATTCCACAGACCGAACGTGAGGAGAGGGGCTAGTGTAACTGGTTAATACAAACCATAAAAAAATGCACGAAAGTATGTTTTTTAACACAAACCTACGTTTTTTTAAAATGGAACCCCGTTACTTTTGTTACAACATCTTAACATATAAACAAATACGTAATCAGTGCCGTTTGTTGCATTGTAAAATGTTAATTACATCCGGAGATATTGTAACCTAAAATTGACGCTTGAGTACCACTCCTCCGCTGTTCGATCGTGTGTATCTGAGAGCACCGAATTACGTAGGGATCCAAAGGGAACGGTGGTGGACCTTAGGTACAGAAGAGACTGGAACAGCACATTACGTCCACATGCTAACACCCTTTTATTGGTCTTTTCCACTGACGCACGTGTACATTACCATGAGGGGTGAGGTACACGTACACACGTGGTTTCCGTTTTCAATTACGGAGTGGAATAGAGTGTGTCCCGACATGTCAGGCCAATAGATGTTCAATATGGTGGCCATCATTTGCTGCAGACAATTGCAATCTTTGGCGTAATGAATGTCGTACACGCCGCAGTACATCTGGTGTAATGTCGCCGCAGGCTGCCACAATACGTTGTTTCATATCCTCTGGGGTTGAAGGCACATCACGGTACACATTATCCTTTAACATACCCCACAGAAAGAAGTCCCGAGGTGTAAGATCAGGAGAACGGGCTGGCCAATTTATGCGTCCTCCACGTCCTATGAAACGCCCGTCGAACATCCTGTCAAGGGTCAGCCTAGTGTTAATTGCGGAATGTGCAGGTGCACCATCATGCTGATACCACATACTTCTGTACCTAAGGTCCATCACCGTTCCCTTTGGATCCCTACGTAATTCGGTGCTCTCCGATACACACGATCGAACAGCGGAGGAGTGGTACTCAAGCGTCAACTTTAGGTTAAAATATCTCCCGATGTAATTAACATTTTACAATGCAACAAACGGCACTGATTACGTATTTGTTTATATGTTCAGATGTGCTAACAAAACTAACGTGGTTCCATTTTAAAAAAACGTGGGTTTGTGTTAAAAAACATATTTCCGTGCATTTTTGTATGGTTTGTATTAAACAATTACACTAGCCCCTCTCCTCACGTTCGGTCTGTGGAATCGGTTCGTCAGTATTTGATGTGGTTTACGAAATATATCCAGCGGTAACGTTAGGTGACTCACCCTGTATATATAAATATGACCTAGTAGATAGCATCGGAAGTTCCATGCCGCTTTTCGCGGATGATGCTGTAGTACACAGAGAAGTTGCAGCATTAGAAAATTGCAGCGAAATTCAGGAAGATCTGCAGCGGATAGGCACTTGGTGCAGGGAGTGGCAACTGACCTTTAACATAGACAAGTGTAATGTATGGCAAATACATAGAAAGAAGGATCCTTTATTGTATTATTTTATGATAGCAGAACAAACAATGGTAGCAGTTACTTCTGTAAAATATCTGGGAGTATGCGTACGGAACGATTTGAAGTGGAATGATCACATAAAATTAATTGTTGGTAAGGCGGGTGCCAGGTTGAGAATCATTGGGAGAGTCCTTAGAAAATGTAGTCCATCAACAAAGGAGGTGGCTTACAAAACACTCGTTCGACCTATACTTGCGTATTGCTCATCAGTGTGGGATCCGTACGAGGTCGTGTTGACAGAGGAGATAGAGAAGATCCAAAGAAGAGCGGCGCGTTTCGTCTCAGGGTTATTTGGTAAGCGTGACAGCGTTACGGAGAAGTTTAGCAAACTCAAGTGGCAGACTCTGCAAGAGAGGAGTTCTGCATCGCAGTGCAGCTTGCTGTCCAGGTTTCGAGAGGGTGCGTTTCTGGGTGAGGTATCGAATAAATTGCTTCCCCCTACTTATACCTCCCGAGGAGATCACGAATTTAAAATTAGAGAGATTCGAGCGCGCACGGAGGCTTTCGGGAAGTCGTTCTTCCCGCGGACCATACAGGAAAGGGAGGTAATGACAGTGGCACGTAAAGTACCCTCCGCCACATACCGCTGGGTGGCTTGCGGAGTATAAATGTAGATGTAGATGTACTTTGGAGAGAAGAGACTGTGATTGCTATCCACCTCTATGATTGTTACCTGAAGCTGCTAATATTTTGGAGGAAAAATGGTATAAGATTCCCTTCGTATTTATCCATTCCGAGAAGAATCGAAGCTGTTTTGAATGCCAAAAGGTTTCGTACACCGTATTATGCAAGGTAATGCGTTGGTGGTTTCGGTGTTCCCATGTATTTGCCCAACGCCTATATTTATAAATGCTATGTATGGCGATCAAGTATTTAACGGTTTTCAATGGAAAAATACACCATCGTTAAAGTTGTATTTAAAAATTCAACCCATGTAATCGTGGGAAAATCTTCTGAATGGGGAGAGGTCACTTGCAGGGTTCCAGAAGGCTCAGCCTTACGTCAACTACATTTTCTCATGTATACAGGATGTTAAAAAAAATATTCCACACTAGGAGAGATCGTAAAAGGACCAAATAAGAAAAAAATATTCAATGAATATGGGGTCTAAAATGCATACTTTAAGATGTATGAGCATTTGTTTACCTTCGCTGCTGCGAAGCACATCTCTTATACAGCACCTTCTTTGCTGTTGCGAACGACCAACAGAATGCCGTAAACAGATGAGGACACATTCTTCTGTTATTGACCATGAATACAGCGTGCAGTAAACACTTGTTAATTGTTGTTACTGTGAACCGAATTTACAGTTCTGGGTAAGTGCCGTGCGTACATTACTTCAAATCAAACCAGGTTGTGTTGTGATAGGTTTGAGAAATACTGAATGATTGTGCAAGGGGACGACATACCATGGCTGAGATTCTAAGATGACAAAGCTTGTGTAAAATGGCTCTGAGCACTATGGAACTTAACGTCTGAGGTCATCATTCCCCTAGAACGTAGAACTACTTAAACCTAACTAACCTAAGGACATCACACACATCCATGCCCGAGGCAGGATTCGAACCTGCGACCGCAGCGGTCGCGTGGTTTCAGACTGAAGCGCCTAGAACCGCTCGGCCACACACGCTGGCAAAGCGTGTGTAGCTGTATATAACAGAGACTTACGGAGACATGTTTCGAAGGAAAGTGGCTTTTGTGTAAACAAAGGAAAGACAAGACCAGCAGAACTAAAAACAACGGCTTTCGAAACGTCAAAAGTGCTAAATACCGATAATGATAGAATTCTTCTCTCTATGAACCAAGATTACGTAATGAGGCATCACAAGTGATATGCTTTATTGGTATGATGGCATGAGATTTAGTTATGGAAATGACGTTTCCTCAAGTGTACGAAGCACAGCATTATATGGAAGGGTATCGTGCATCGTCGGAAGAGAAGATAACGGAAATATTTGAAGTGTGGTGCTACCGAACGAAGAATGTTAAAAATTAAATACATAAAACTTGAAATGAAGGGGTATTGAAAAGAACAGGTCAGGAGAAGAAAGAAGAGAAAAAGTAAAATGGGGATACAAGGAGAAGAAGGGGGTAAGATAGGTGGGAGGACAGAGAACAGAATATGCAAAAACGATTCTAGAGGATGCGGTGTAGTAGTTACGCAGAGAAGTTAAGCTTAGCATAGACGATGGCTTTAAAAAAATAGTGGTCCATACCTGGTCACAACGTATCACGCACCAGATGTGCATTGAGGAATACTTTCATTTTTAACTGAATCTGTCCGCAGCCTGAAGGTTCGTTTGAACACCCCACTGCTTTACTAGGCGAGGAGCTATTGGAGGTGGTATATCTGTGCCTTCCTCCGACTATTTTACTGACTCACCCAGCCGGTTATAGGAGGCTCTCCAGTTTTACGAGAACTCTGGCGATGGATGCAATGGCTTCTTTTAAGATACCTGTAAGTTCAAAATTAAGGTTGGTTGAAGATCCTAAACTGAGTGTTTTAAGGCAATGAACTAATTAATGATTAGTTTTGTTGTTGTCATAAACATCTTATACTCGACAGCAACAACTTAAGCTAGTAGTAAGTGTACGCAGTGCATGTAGTAAAACATAGTCTTGTTCAGGGCTAGCCAAACTTTTTTACTTACCGACAACTTTTGTACCTTTTTTAGCAGCAAAATTTTCTAACCGCACACCAGCACCACAGTAACGATGATTAATGAAGTAGGGAAGTAACTTCATACAAACAAAGTTGTAGCAAGTTAAACTATGTAATAATATTTACTTACCAAATGCCTTATGTCAAAATTTTATGAAAATCTAATGAAAATCTATTTAATCTCCAACCACCTACCGCCCACTATATATGCTGGAACGCCCAGCAGTGGGCGTTAGGGACCAGGTTGGCTACCACTGGTCTAGTTAGTCTAGTCTCCTGTGCCAATCTCTTCATTGCAAAGCAGCACTTACAGGGTGTTTCAAAAATGACCGGTATATTTGAAACGGCAAGAAAAACTAAACGAGCAGCGATAGAAATACACCGTTTGTTGCAATATGCTTGGGACAACAGTACATTTTCAGGGAGATAAACTTTCGAAATTACAGTAGTTACAATTTTCAACAACAGATGGCGCTGCAAGTGATGTGAAAGATATAGAAGACAACACAGTCTGTGGGTGCGCCATTCTGTATGTCGTCTTTCTGCTGTAAGCGTGTGCTGTTCACAATGTGCAAGTGTGCTGTAGACAACATGGTTTATTCCTTAGAACAGAGGATTTTTCTGATGTTGGAATTCCACCGCCTAGAACACAGTGTTGTTGCAACAAGACGAAGTTTTCAACGGAGGTTTAATGTAACCAAAGGACCGAAAAGCGATACAATAAAGGATCTGTTTGAAAAATTTCAACAGACTGGGAACGTGACGGATGAACGTGCTGGAAAGGTAGGGCGACCGCGTACGGCAACCACAGAGGGCAACGCGCAGCTAGTGCAGCAGGTGATCCAACAGCGGCCTCGGGTTTCCGTTCGCCGTGTTGCAGCTGCGGTCCAAATGACGCCAACGTCCACGTATCGTCTCATGCGCCAGAGTTTACACCTCTATCCATACAAAATTCAAACGCGGCAACCCCTCAGCGCTGCTACCATTGCTGTACGAGAGACATTCGCTAACGATATAGTGCACAGGATTGATGACGCCGATATGCATGTGGGCAGCATTTGGTTTACTGACGAAGCTTATTTTTACCTGGACGGCTTCGTCAATAAACAGAACTGGCGCATATGGGGAACCGAAAAGCCCCATGTTGCAGTCCCATCGTCCCTGCATCCTCAAAAAGTACTGGTCTGGGCCGCGATTTCTTCCAAAGGAATCATTGGCCCATTTTTCAGATCCGAAACGGTTACTGCATCACGCTATCTGGACATTCTTCGTGAATTTGTGGCGGTACAAACTGCCTTAGACGACACTGCGAACACCTCGTGGTTTATGCAAGATGGTGCCCGGCCACATCGCACGGCCGACGTCTTTAATTTCCTGAATGAATATTTCGATGATCGTGTGATTGCTTTGGGTTATCCGAAACATACAGGAGGCGGCGTGGATTGGCCTCCCTATTCGCCAGACATGAACCCCTGTGACTTCTTTCTGTGGGGACACTTGAAAGACCAGGTGTACCGCCAGAATCCAGAAACAATTGAACAGCTGAAGCAGTACATCTCATCTGCATGTGAAGCCATTCCGCCAGACACGTTGTCAAAGGTTCCGGGTAATTTCATTCAGAGACTACGCCATATTATTGCTACGCATGGTGGATATGTGGAAAATATCGTACTATAGAGTTTCCCAGACCGCAGCGCCATCTGTTGTTGAAAATTGTAACTACTGTAATTTCGAAAGTTTGTCTGCCTGAAAATGTACTGTTGTCCCAAGCATATTGCAACAAACGGTGTATTTCTGTCGCTGCTCGTTTAGTTTTTATTGCCGTTTCAAATATACCGGTCATTTTGGAAACACCCTGTAAATACTACATCCTCAGGTATTTGTCACTCGGATGGAGAAACAGAATCCTCCTATTAGCGCCTGAAAGCAACCTGTGAAACAGGGAGAGGTTTCTTTTATAAATCCATAATTGTTGACTTTAATGCCAAAGTTGGAATGCACAATGAAAGCGATGCAGCTACTAGCGAATGTGAAACGCTTGAAAGGAATGACAGGGGTGAGAGATTGGTTCAGTTTGTAAAATGCGTGAAAACACCTGTCACGAACGCGCTTTTCAAGAAGCGCCCTAGTCGCAAATGGACTTGGAGGGGTCCTACCTTTGAAATGAAAAATGAGGTAGACTTCATTCTTACCAACAGCCCTCAAAGCGTTAAAGATGTCTCTATGCTGAACAAGTTCCATACAAGCAGTGATCATCGATCAATAAGACCAAAATCTGAAATGAATACGAAAGATGAAAAACTGAAACTAATTAAAGGAAAAAGAAAAAAATTTAATTTAAAAAATCTCGAAGAACCGAAAGAGGAATTTCAGGAAAGAATTAAGAGAAAACTAAAAGAATATGAAGCATAAGAAGTAATAAAGACGCTGGTCGCAACAGCTGAAGAAGTGGCTGGCTCCTGTAAATATCAAAATGGCTCAAATGGCTCTGAGCACTATGCGACTTAACATCTGAGGTCATCAGTCCCCTAGAACTTAGAACTACTTAAACCTAATTAACCTAAGGACATCACATACATCCATGCCCGAGGCAGGATTCGAACCTGCGACCGTTGCGGTCGCGCGGTTCCAGATTGAAGCGCCTAGAACCGCTCGGCCACATAAATATCAAAACCAACTAAAGAAGCTGACGAATAAAACGATAAGTTTTCTGGACAAGAGAAGGAAAATGAAAGCAGAAACCGACAAAGAGAGAATATACAGAAACGTGCAAGACTGAGAAAGATCACGAAATAAGACATCAAGAAGTATGAAGAAAATACGCTAGAAGCCACTCTCGAAAATAAATCTGATTTAAAGACGGTCAAACGTAAGCTTATAATTGCAAAGAACCTGCTGATAGTATTGGACAGAGATAAACGTTGAATTACCGTTAAGAAAGAAATATTGAAATACACTCCTGGAAATGGAAAAAAGAACACATTGACACCGGTGTGTCAGACCCACCATACTTGCTCCGGACACTGCGAGAGGGCTGTACAAGCAATGATCACACGTACGGCACAGCGGACACACCAGGAACCGCGGTGTTGGCCGTCTAATGGCGCTAGCTGCGCAGCATTTGTGCACCGCCGCCGTCAGTGTCAGCCAGTTTGCCGTGGCATACGGAGCTCCATCGCAGTCTTTAACACTGGTAGCATGCCGCGACAGCGTGGACGTGAACCGTATGTGCAGTTGACGGACTTTGAGCGAGGGCGTATAGTGGGCATGCGGGAGGCCGGGTGGACGTACCGCCGAATTGCTCAACACGTGGGGCGTGAGGTCTCCACAGTACATCGATGTTGTCGCCAGTGGTCGGCGGAAGGTGCACGTGCCCGTCGACCTGGGACCGGACCGCAGCGACGCACGGATGCACGCCAAGACTGTAGGATCCTACGCAGTGCCGTAGGGGACCGCACCGCCACTTCCCAGCAAATTAGGGACACTGTTGCTCCTGGGGTATCGGCGAGGACCATTCGCAACCGTCTCCATGAAGCTGGGCTACGGTCCCGCACACCGTTAGGCCGTCTTCCGCTCACGCCCCAACATCGTGCAGCCTGCCTCCAGTGGTGTCGCGACAGGCGTGAATGGAGGGACGAATGGAGACGTGTCGTCTTCAGCGATGAGAGTCGCTTCTGCCTTGGTGCCAATGACGGTCGTATGCGTGTTTGGAGCCGTGCAGGTGAGCGCCACAATCAGGACTGCATACGACCGAGGCACACAGGGCCAACACCCGGCATCGTGGTGTGGGGAGCGATCTCCTACACTGGCCGTACATCACTGGTGATCGTCGAGGGGACACTGAATAGTGCACGGTACATCCAAACCGTCATCGAACCCATCGTTCTACCATTCCTAAACCGGCAAGGGAACTTGCTGTTCCAACAGGACAATGCACGTCCGCATGTATCCCGTGCCACCCAACGTGCTCTAGAAGGTGTAAGTCAACTACCCTGGCCAGCAAGATCTCCGGATCTGTCCCCCATTGAGCATGTTTGGGACTGGATGAAGCGTCGTCTCACGCGGTCTGCACGTCCAGCACGAACGCTGGTCCAACTGAGGCGCCAGGTGGAAATGGCATGGCAAGCCGTTCCACAGGACTACATCCAGCATCTCTACGATCGTCTCCATGAGAGAATAGCAGCCTGCATTGCTGTACTAGTGCCGACATTGTGCATGCTCTGTTGCCTGTGTCTATGTGCCTGTGGTTCTGTCAGTGTGATCATGTGATGTATCTGACCCCAGGAATGTGTCAATAAAGTTTCCCCTTCCTGGGACAATGAATTCACGGTGTTCTTATTTCAATTTCCAGGAGTGTATATTGGGAATTTTTTTCAGTAGCGTGTACGCTAAAGTCAATGATGATACCTTAATCTAGATGAATTGGAGATTTCTGTCTCCCAAATCACAGAAATACTTCCCTAAGGAATCAAATATGCTATTTACAAGCTGAAAAAAAAACCTAGGTAGTGATGACCTTGCAGTCCGTATTTTAAAGGTGATGGGTGAGGAATCTATAGAACATTTAGCTGAAATATTTTCAATTTATCTGCACAGTGGAACATTACACAGAGATTGGAATAAAGCTAAAATAATCCTAAAACGTAATAAAGTTAGTACTAATGATATAAAGAACTATCGCTCTATCAGCCTTCCGTGCATTCCGTACAAAGCTTTTTCTATAACTTTGACTACGAGACTGAGCACTACATTCGACCTGGCTCTACCCACTGAGCAGGCTGGGTCCCGCACAGGATTTAACACGATGGACCATATCCCCACTCTACACGAAGCAAATACTAGAACAAATGAATACCACTTACCTCTTTGCTCTACCTTTATAGATTATGAAAAGGCATTCAATGCGATCAATCATCCAGGTGTGTTTGAGGCTGTAACAGAGCAAGGAAGAGAAAAGGGCTATATTTAATTCTCAGTGCATTTTTGAGTGTTATTAAAGAACCCAACGTATATCCAATTGAAAAGGCTGTAAAACAAGGTGATTCTACACCCCCAAAACTAATTTCAGCGGTTACCTAAACTGGTGCGGTGCCTAAACTGAACTGTAACACAAAAGCAATCAAAGTTCTGGGAAAGAGATTAAATAACTTGAAGTTTGCTTATGATATTGTTCTATTTGCAAATAATATAGGGGAACTGAAAATATTGGTCAGCGAACTTTCGTTAGCGTGCTCAGAAGCTGGTCTAAAAATGAACCGTGATAAAAACCAAATCATGGTCGTTGAATGGACATCGGAGGGCAATGTATCTGTAGAAAGTATGTAGCTGTCAAGGGTCATACAAAATGTCTGCCTGGGTCAGCTCGTAAATATGCAAGTAGATCTAAGACCAGAATTATTTAGACGTGTTACACTACTGGCAATTAAAATTGCTACACCATGAAGATGACGTGCTACAGACACGAAATTTAACCGACAGGAACAAGATGCTGTGATATGCAAATTATTAGCTTCTCAGAGCAGTCACACAAGGTTGGCGCCGGTGGCGACACCTACAACGTGCTGATATGAGGAAAGTTTCCAACCGATTTCTCATACACAAACACCAGTTGACCGGCGTTGCCTGGTGAAACGTTGTTGTGACGCCTTGTGTAAGGAGGAGAAATGCGTACCATCACGTTTCCGACTTTGATAAAGGTCGGATTGTAGCCTATCGTGATTGCGGTTTATCGTATCGCGACATTGCTGCTCGCGTTGGTCGAGATCCAATGACTGTTAGCAGAATATGGAATCGGTGGGTTCAGGAGGGTAATACGGAACGCCATGCTGGATCCAAACGGCCTCGTATCACTAGCAGTCGAGATGACAGGCATCTTATCCACATGGCTGCAACGGATCGTGCAGCCACGTCTCGATCGCTGAGTCAACAGATGGGGAAGTTTGCAAGACAACAACCATCTGCACGAACAGTTCGACGACATTTGCAGCAGCATGGACTGTCAGCTCGGAGACCATGGCTGCGGTTACCCTCGGCGCTGCATCACAGACAGGAGCCCCTTCGATGGTGTACTCAACGACAAACCTAGGTGCACGAATGGCAAAGCGTAATTTTTTCGGATGGATCCAGGTTCTGTTTACAGCATCATGATGATCGCATCCGTGTTTGGCGACATGGCGGAGAACGCATATTGGAAGCGTGTATTCGTCATCGCCATACTTGCGTATCACCCTGTGTGATGGTATGGGGTGCCATTGGTTACACGTCTCGGTCACCTCTTGTTCGCATTGACGGCACTTTGAACAGTGGACGTTACATTTCAGATTTGTTACGACCCGTGGCTCTACCCTTCATTCGATCCCTGCGAAACCCTACATTTCAGCAGGATAATGCACGACCGCATGTTGCAGGTCCTGTACGGGCCTTTCTGGCTACAGAAAATGTTCGACTGCTGCCATGGCCAGCACATTCTCCAGATCTCTCACCAACTGAAAACGTCTGGTCAATGGTGGCCGGGCAACTGGCACGTCACAATACGCCAGTCACTACTCTTGATGAACTGTGGTATCGTGTTGAAGCTGCATGGGCAGCTGTACCTGTACACGCCATCCAAGCTCTGTTTGACTCAATGCCCAGGCGTATCAAGGCCGTTATTACGGCCAGAGGTGGTTGTTCTGGGTACTGATTTCTCAGGATCTATGTACCCAAATTTGGTGAAATGTAATCACATGTCAGTTCTAGTACAGTATATCTGTCCAATGAATACCCGTTTATCATCTGAATTTCTTCTTGGTGTAGCAATTTTAATGGTTGGTAGTGTATATTGGACTAGCAAGCTTGTGGAAGACACTCTTCAGTTCTGGAGTACGAGACGTCGTCTGAGCTGAAGAAAATATTTGTTAACCAATGAATACTGCCAGTAATAACGGGTGCCTATGACACACGTATATTTAAATGAATTAATTGTTAGAAAAATGATAGCAACCCAAAGATGAATGGAATATCACTGCTGAGCCACACAAAAAAGGTAGAAAGAAAGCAGTTGGTATTAGACGTGCAACAAAGGTGAATGATGTAATGGAAAGAATGGCAGTGGGCTGGTCATGTCCCTCTAAGAAAAGGTGGCAGATGGTCTAAACAAGTACTAGACTGGAGCGCCGTTTACCAAAAAAGGGCGGGGGAGGGGAGGACGACCACCGGACAGGTGAGACACCTGACTGAAGAAAGGTAGGTCGATTGAATCGGCAGTGGGAAGCTAAGGAGCGGAAGAAATTGGAGAACTTGCTGGGACGCTATGTCGTACAGCGACTCAAATAGGCCATATAACCAAATGCTGGAACTGACTGATGATGATGATATTCCAGTCCTTACATTTACATATACACAAATACTCTACAAGCCACTGTACAGGATGGAGGATACATCGTACCATTATTACCAATCTTCCTTCCTATTCCATTTGCGTGACGAGAGATGGAAAGTGACCGTCTAAATGCCTCTGAAAGTGCTCTGATCTTTCTCATCCGATTCTTGTGATCCCTAGGGAAGATACACAACGGTGGCAGCATAATTGACTCACTGTCATCTTCGAACACAGTTACTCTAAATTTACATACCAGTATTTCGCGGGAAATACATTGTCTTTCTTCAAAGGATTCCTTAAGTTCTGCGAGCATTTCCGTTATACCTTTGTACGGGCTGTATCGATCTCTTACCCTACTTGATAAAGACTCTAAAAACTTGAACATTACTTTAGAATTGATCGCAGTAGCACCTTGTATGCGATTTACTTTACACAGGACCTTCCAAAATATCTGTCTTCCATTTCCTTCCCTAATGCGGATTTTACAAATCGTCTTAATTCATATTTCCCACCCCTAGCTAAATAATTACACGAGGGGACGTGCTCAAGATGTTCACCACTCATCTTGTAATCAGATACTGTACTTTGCTTTCTCTTTGACGTAGGCAACTGCCTAAGTTATAAAGAGCTGTCACTCACTATAGCAATTGGAAATTTGGTCAAGTTTTTCTGCAGTTCCTAACGATCGCCCGACGACGATACTTTCATGTTCACAACAGCATAGTAAGCGAACGGTTTTATAGTGGTGCTGATCCTATCTCATAGGTCCTTTATACGTATTGTAAACTTTAGATGTCCTATTACAATTCACTGGAGCAGACCCTATATTACTTTCATTTCTGTGGAACACCTACCGTCAAGTATTACGTACTGGCTTCTATTTGTGAAATGTTCCTCGAGTAAATACATATTTGCGAAGATACCCCGTATGACCTTATCTTGTCTGATAGTAGACAATATGATGTGGTGTCGATACCGTACGGAAATCAAGAAAGACGGACTCCGTCTGGTGACTTGGTTTCTATGGCTTATAAGATGTCGTGTAAGAATAACTCAAGCTGTGTTTCACAAAATTGCTGTGAGAAGCTTTTCTTTATTCAGTAAACTCATAATCTTTGAGTTTCGAATATGATATAGGTTCCAGCAGCAGATGGACGTCAGTATATCGGTCTACAAATCTGTGTACCTGATATACTCACAGCAACAAAAGCTTTTCGTCACCCCGATATTTCGCGCAGATGTGTCGCTGTCTTGGCTGTTACTGTACCGATCGGAAGGTTACCGCTGACGTTGTTTGCAAACATAAATACAGTGGTCATGTGTAATACCTATGGGTAGAACGCCGCAATCCAATGGATTGCAGCATTTCAGTTGAAAGTAAAGCACCCGTAACGACGCGTTAGAGAGGTCTGTGGAACAATAATGTGCACATCCATCATGCCACGGAGGACAATAGCGACCAATGATCGGGTCAGGCCGGCCGGTGTGGCCGAGCGGTTCTAGGCGCCTCAGTCTGGAGCCGACCGACCGCTACGGTCGCAGGCTCGAATCCTGCCTCGGGCATGGATGTGTGTGATGTCCTTAGGTTAGTTAGGTTTAAGTAGTTCTAAGTTCTAGGGGACTGATGACCTCTGATGTTAAGTCCCATAGTGCTCAGAGACATTGCATCGTGTCAGAATTATCAAGTTACGAGCAGTAAGCATGTCAACCAGGGAAGTTACTCGACGTGTGTACCGGAGTCGAATTGATCTATTGCGGACATGTAATCGGTTCTTATTAGTGTTGAGGACTTACACCGCATAGGCCTTCCATGTTCGACAGACTCAGGATGATGGAGACCTACGGCTTTTGAGTCAAAAGAACCGTGGGCTGTGTGCTTCAGAACTGAATTCTACATCAGAAGAGACTACAGGCCGTCACATATCGCACCAAACTGCTAGGAAACCATTTCATGGTGCGAGTCTCCATTCCCAATGACCATGGGAAATATCACATGACTAGGATAGCAGTAGCAGTTATGGCTCAAACGGCACTGATGGCAGCACTTTCTAGTGTCAGCGTTCCAGGCATTTCATTGATGTCAGCACTTTTCAGTATCAGCTTCCAGTAACTTACAATGTTCGCACATACTGGTGTCAGAGTTTCCGGTGCTGAAGCTATTGTGCTTGTTATAATTCAAGGTCACTGGCCCCCTCGTTCAGCTCTCAGACAGTTGCAAAACGTCGACTTCATCATGTTCCCAGCCAATGGCCTCAGGGCCCCCCTGCTTTTGGGCAACATGTCCACAGCCAATTGAAAGCAAGTTTCCTATACCTCCACCTTTTTTTTATTATAAAAAGTCCAGCTGCCCCTCATTTGAGCTCCATAATTAGAAGGTACCCTCACACTTCAAGAAGAATATAATAATTCAAAATCCCAAAGAAAGCAGGTGTTGACAGGTATGAAAAAGAAACAGCTATCAGTATAGTAAGTCACGGTTGCTAAATACTAACACGAATTCCTTACAGATGGATGGAAAAATTAGTAGAAGCCGACCTTGGGGAAGATCAGTTTGGATTCTATAGAAATGTTGGAACACGTGAGGCAATACTGACCCTACGACTTATCTTAGAAAAGTAGATTAAGGAAAGGCAAACCTACGTTTCTAGCATTTTTAGACTTAGCGAAAGCTTTTGACAATGCTGACTGGAATACTCTCTTTCAAATGCTGAAGGTGGCAGGGGTAAAATACAGGGAGCAAAAGGCTATTTACAATTTGTACAGAAAGCAGATGGCAGTTATAAGAGTCGAGGCACATGAAAGGGAAGGAGTGGTTGGGAAGGGAGTGAGACAGGGTTGTAGCCTATCCCCGATCTTATTCAATCTGTATATTCAGCAAGCTGTAAATGAAACGAAAGACAAGTTTGGAGCAGGAATTTAAATCCATGGAGAAGAAATAAAAACTTCGAGTTTTGCCGATGACATTGCAATTCTGTGAGAGACAGCAGAGGACCTGGAAGAGCAGCTGAACGGAATGGTCAGTATCTTGAAAGGAGGATATAAGATGAACATCGACAAAAGCAAAAGAAGGATTACTGAATGTAGTCGAATTAAATTAGGTACTGCTCAGGGAATCAGATTAGGAAATGAGACACTTCAAATAGTAAATGAATTTGGCTACTTGGGACGCAAAATAACTGATGACTGTCGAAGTAGGGAGGATATAAAATGTTGACTGGCTACGGCAAGGAAAGCACTTCTGAAGAAGAGAAATTTGTTAATATCGAGTATAGATTTAAGTATGAGGAGGTCTTTTCTGAAAGTATTTGTATGGAGTGTAGCCATGTATGGAAGTGAACCATGGATGATAATCAGTTTAGACTAGAAGGGATAGCATCTTTCGAAATCTGGTGCTACAGAAGAATGCTGAAGATTAGATGGATAGATCACGCAACTAGTGGGGAGGTACTCAGTAGAATAGGGAGAAGTGTGTGTCACAACTTGATCAGAAGGAGGGATCGGTTGGTAAGACATGTTCTGAGACATCAAGGGATCACCAATTTAGTATTGGAGGCTAGCGTGGGGGGTAAAAATCGTATAGGGGGACCAAGAGATGAATACACTAAGCAGATTCAGAAGGATGTAAGTTGCAGTAGTTATTCGGAGATGAAGAGGCTTGCACAGGTTAGAGTTCATGGAGAGCTGCATCAAACCATCTCTGGACTGAAGACCACAACAACAAGAATTAGAAGATCATAATGAAGAGCTATTAGCAGGTAGCAACAGCCATCTCCAGCCAATACAGAAAGAAGAAGAAGACTGCTGGATTTGAAAATAAGTATTTTTTATCAATTATTAATTATGATATCGATGCTAATATATTCGATTGTACTTACATTTGGTTATTTATGTTTCTACAGCTGTGCAACGCGGCTCTGATCGATTAGTAGCAGAACTGCAGTACCAGGACATGCAGGTATTGTCTGCAACACTGCAACTGCAGCAGCAGGGATCTTAAATTTACTGGCTCTGTTGTTCGGCTATTCGATACCACAGCAGTAGCAGCAGCCGCTAGAGCTTCCTTAGCTCATGAAGCCTTAGTTAAGTGCCAGTAGTATACTGCCATTCGCCAGTACACAAAATTTAACTGCAGGTGGATCTAAATGCGTGTATGTTGGCCTAGCACCCGACAGTGATTTTGAGTTAGTAACTGAAGCAGAAAACATTCAAAGTGTTGGGATTAGAGTACAGTACTTGTGGTGCAGATAGAACTATGCTCGCATCATGATGTACTGCATCCAGAAGAAGATGCCGACTGAGTGCGTGCGACTCTATACACCAATTGATATCCAATTTCTGGGAGGAAGGGGTTATTACTACATGAGTACTTTCATATTTTATGTTTTACATGTCACGTTCAATAGGTCCAAATTGAGGAGCAAGTCTCTGTGGTCATGGAACAAGTCAGTACATGAAGTTGTAACAAAAGAGTGATAATAGATAAAATGAAACGTATTTGTTTCCCATGCAGGCGACAAGCCATAAGTTTAAATAAAGATCATCAACAATGTAACATAGAAAGTAGCTAATTTTTTTAAAATTTTTTCAGGACTTCCTCGACAGAATAGAAGGAGTGAGCCATGAAGAAACACTTCAGCTTAGACTAGAAAGCGCGTGGATTGCTGCTAAGATTTTTGAAATCATTGTGGCAGCTTATTGACAATGGATACCGCAGAATACTGCACACCTTTCTGCGGAAGAGTCAAGGAGGTGCGTTCCAAACGCAGATTGGATTTCTGCCTAGTATTAACTGAGTGAAAGCTGGGGACCTCTTGACAATAAGCTGATATTGCTAACAACAAACGCCATTAAGGAAAGTATATACTGGGAGTCCAATGTCATAATTTCCAGACTAATGAATATGGTCGACAAGAGCTTCACGAACTTAAGGCACATATTGCTCGAACCACGCGTTTCTAAACCAAAAATGCCCTTTTTGAATTAGAAGAGTTACCCCAAAAAATAGTACCATATCTCATAAGTGAATGAAAATAGGTAACATATACTACTTTTCATGTTGAGCTATCACTTGCTTCACATATTGTTCTAATAGTAAATAAAGCAGCAATTAGTTTTTGAACAAGATCCTGATCATGGCCTTTCCACAACAGCTTACTATCTATCTGAACGCCTAGGAAATTGAACTGTTCAGTCTCTCTAATCACATGCCCATTCAGCTTAATCAAAATGTCAGTTTTTGTTGAATTACGTGTTAGAAACTGTAAAAAATGAATCTTATTTTGATTTAACACCCGTTTATTTTCTACAAGCCATGAACTTATATATTGAACTGCATTATTTCATACTGTGCCAATAGCGCACGCACTATCCTTCAATACCAAGCTAGTGTCATCAGCAATACTAGAAGGCAAATCTTTGATACAAATAAGAAACAGTGGTGGGCCCAGTATTAACCCCTGGGGCAGACCCCACTTAACTGCCCTATTAGGACTGCACCTCTTAGCCATTCCTAGTACTGTGGAGAATGACCTTCCGTGTTGGTTATTAAGGTAAGAGGTGAATCCATTGTGACTTAGTCCCCTTATTCCATAATGCTTCTACTTCTACATCGATATTTTGTGATCAGCGCAATCAAACGCCTTACTTAAATCAAAGAAGACACTTAGCGTTGGCAAACTTTTATTTAATCCGTCCAGAGCCTCACAGAAAAAAGATATTACAGCTTTTTATTTGTTAAACCACTTCTGTACATTTGACAGCAAATTATAATCAATTACCTTTGAATATAAACCCTTTTCAATAGCTTTAGCAAACACTAATGGTATAGAAATAGGTCTAAAATTGTGTACATTGTCCCTTTCTCCCGTTTTTTCAAAAAGTGGCTTCACTGCTGGGTACTTTAATCGGCCAGTTTCCCGACCATTCCGAAGGGAAAAGTTACAGATAAGGCTAAGAACTGGGCTAAAAGAACTAATCTTCTATTTAGTTCACCTACTATATCCAGAAAGTGATTATTAAATACTGTACATATATCCAACTTGCCACTAACTGAAATGTTTCTACTATGCAGAGACTTTACATCGGCAGGCTGTGCTACTGACCAGACATTCCTTTGCGACTAACCATACGATTTTAATTTTATCCAGAGGATTAGCTATTCTGTTTGTGTACCACACACTTTTTGCCTTCCTATGGGGAAGATGTGCTTGAATCCACTTTAGGGCACATGCAGATTTATGTAAAACATTCGAGTTTTATGAATTTGAGTGATCTATACAGTGAATTGACGATTGCTGCAGGTAGACTGAGTCACTGTCATTCATATGTAAGTTGGTTGTTCATTAATAAACACTTTACTCACTAAGCCATAGAAACGAATATAGTTATTTCCCGAACATGAAATGCAAGGTACAATAAGTTATAAGAAAATGTATACTTTTTCAGAAGGCCAAACCTTCTGACAAAGGGTCAATAAGTGATTTAACAGGTGTTTATAATTAAAGTGCAGCTACACATAGAGGTCGAGTGTGGGTCATAATTATCGTATGGCACCAAAATTTGGTAGATGTACTATGTGTTAATGGGAAATGATTTATGCTAGAAAAAAATTAATTGGAGTTTTCGCCACCAGATGCAAATCTGGCGCTGTACAACGTCTCCTCATTGTATCTAATGCCTATATTGAATAAATTGTGTTGGTGGCAGTTAATACTAAAATCAACATTATGTCTTTCTCCCTTGTTTGACCTTTTCTGCCCACATCCCTTTCCTAATCCATCACACATGAAAACATTTCTATATGGTTTTATTACATTCACAGTGGCAGATTTCCACCTGGTGGTCAAATTGGGTAAACTGGTAAATTGGTTCCACATTAATGCATTAGAATATCTACCGATTTTCGCTACCATGCGATAATTGCAGACCCACACTGGTCCTCTGTGAGTACTCCCTCCATCAGAACAGGCCGTGGAAGGCCCAACGGTACCGACCGGCAACCGTGTCATCCTTGGCCCACAGGCGTCACTGGATGCGGATATGGAGGGGCATGTATCAGCACACCGCTCTCCCGGCCGTATGTCAGTTTACGAGACCGGAACCGGTACTCCTCAAAATCAAGGAGCTCCTCAGTTTGCATCACAAGGGCTGAGTGCATCCTGCTTGCCAACAGCGTTTGGCAGACCGGATGGTCATTCATCCAAGTGCTAGCCCATCCCGACAGCGCTTAACTTTGGTAATCTGAGGGGAACCGGTAATACCACTGTGTCATGGCCGTTGGCACTTCCGTGAGTAGCTGCACTTTAATTACAAACTGCCAGTAAAACTTTGTTAGAAGCTTTGGCCTTCCGACAAAGTATACATTTGTTTATAACATTTTTGTGCCTTCCATTTAATCTTGGAAAATAACAATATTCTTTCCTGTAACTTAGTGAGTAAGGTGTTTGATTCATGAACAATAGCAACGACCAACTTATAAGTGGAGGTCACGACGTCAGGATCACGGATTTACTTCAAACTTTGTACACCGTTAGTAGACTAATGCGCAAATAGTAAGGTACACTACTCTGGTAATGCCGTGAAAACCGCAAGAGAAGTTTTATGCGTCTATTATGTAACTGATGTATCTGTGCATAAGTACTGGATGTTAGAGTTCATTGCGATCAAGTAGTTAGTGCTCGAGCTTTGTAAGACGAACGTGTATGAGGCGACGGTTTTATTACCGCTCAAACCTTCATTTTCGCAGCACGAATGTAAAATCTGTGATATTAAAAAAATTTGCACCTATACCATTCGTTCTTACTACATTAGTAACGTCTCACCGCTACTCAGGTTAACTGCGAAACGGGGCCTGCCTCTTTGTCTGCAGCTTGAAGCGTCGAGGTGTAAAGTAATTCCGGGGACCTAACCATACTGCATGTATACGGGAGTTCACAAATCACAACAGGCATATATTTTCGGGACAACTCTACGCGTTTCTTCATTTACTTGCCGATGGTTATAAAATTTTTTGTTCTTATTTAATTAAAATAGTAAGTAGTCAAAAACATGAAATTCACTAAAACTTTATCAAATATACTTTTTTAAAAAATTATATTACCTATCAAATATCATATAAATTTAATGTATGATCAGTGATAAAAAAAATATAGATTAAAATTTAAGTCACCACATTCACTTCCGTCTTATTCATTTCAGATGCTAACCACTTTTTTTGTTCATCTAATTTTGTTCTATATTGTTCGTTGAATTTGTTCTGGGCGGACGTCTGATGACACCCATTTAGGTTCTTCTTTGATCCATTCACTCAGTTTTTTGTTACCGAACACACCAATTGAGAAGCTAGAACTCTAATATGGAGTGCCTGTGCACAGATGCATCGGTTACCTAATATATGCGTGAAACTTCTCTTGTGACTTTCTCGGAATTTCCGGAGTACTACACCTTACTAATTGCACATTGTGTTGTTTCAATGGCCTACTAAACCTGTATGTAGTAAGTCTGAAGTATATCTGTGATCCCAGCGTCATGGCCTCCCATTGTTAGCAAGCGATGATGGCGACATATATTATTATTCTTAAGAAAGAAATAATACTCTGCGAAAAAAAAATTATTTTTCCTCTTCCTTTATATAACCGCCACAGCGCAGTTTAATAGAGGAGTATCACCAACAATCATCGTGCTTTCATATAATAATGCTTATATCAGGGCTCATGCCTAGAAAGGGAGGTATACATCTTAAACATTTGAGGCAGCCAGTTAAATCTTTGTGAATTATCACAATACAAAAGTAAGTTGCATAGGAAATATATAACGGTCAGTAAACTATGACATCTTTCTGTATGTTTCTTCTAAATATCTAAAAGTGCTTTACTCACGTTATTTGATTTTAGCCACTTTTATATGTAATCAGCAGTAAAATATTCCTTCTTGTCGAAACCATGGAATACACGCTCACTACCCTCAAATAACTTTACAACGAGAACTGTCACCCTGCATCTTGTTCATTCCTGCATGAATGATAGCGATAAACTGACTGTAGAGCTCGGAATGTTTATTCTTTGATGCCGGAAGCGAAAGATAATTGAATAATTTTTTGAAAGTTGCGAACAATGCTTTTAAATAACAGCTATCGATAAATCATTCACTTAGTCATATGAGAGCTGTCAAAGGGTAATCATGTTGAGATATATAGCAACACGCCACACTGCAAGGCACCTTCCATGAAAATGTTAGTGCTGATGATGATGAATAAGAATGTAGTCGGGAAAAAGATATGAACGTAAGTCATCATTATTTATATCTTTTTCTTTACAGGTTCGGTGAACTCTTTGTAGCAGCAGTCACCTGACACAAATAAGTTGTTTAACATCAGCCAGCGTTTAAACAAGAATGCCTCTGAACGTGTCAACATGGGAATGACGTCAGATAGTGAGATTCTGTCAGTTGGTGGCATTCGAAAATCCTGTATATAGTGATGTCGAAGTAATATTACCCGTAGATAAAGTAATATTACCCGTAGATGAGTGGATTTGTCTGCAGGAGTTTTTACACAGAAGAATTACAGCAAATCTTTGAATCAGACGTGTTTCTGTAGAGCACGTCATAAGACATCAAGATAACAAGGTTTTATGAGTGCGTGCTGAAAACTAATGCCTTAGAATTTTTTAAGTGAAAACTCTTAAGCTTTTTAAATAAAACAAACTTTACTGACATTTTACATCTTCATTCTTCATGTCTACATACTTATTTCTCAACATAGACATCCTGACGATGAACACATTAAGACACCAGTTTCTTAATACTGTCACTGTGGAACTTTGGACTTTACTGATTAACCAAACCTCTGAGGTGTCCTATAAATTTTGGAAATAGATGATAATCGGATGGGACTGAGTTAGGACTCTACGGAGATTGGTCGACGACATGTACCCAAAGTCGCAGACGCCGCTGCACTTGTGTGTGGTTTGGCATTGTCATTCCGAAGGAGAGGGTTGCCGATAAATGGATGAACCCTTCTGCAGTTAGAAACTCGATTACAGCAACTAGCTTCCCGCTCACTGACATAGTTACGTTACACACAGCCTCGTTACACACCACAGTAGGGAGCCCCTTAGCACCAGAGGGTTGCAACTCGTGGCAGCAAAATGGGAAATTCGACGCAGTAATATGTAAGATCTCTAGTAGCTCAACCAACATTGAGGAGAATAAAAATTTCGGAGGCATTGCTTTTCACACACCCTTGTATTTAAGTAGTTCAGCTTCCCATCAGAGCACAATTGGGTGAACGTTCGGTATACAACAGGAGACACATACCATAAGTAGTGCAGCAGCATAAAGTAAGCGCTAGGAAGTGCATCAGCTGTATTCTCGATAGTTTACCAGTTGAACCACTTATTCCTGGTACAACTATTGTGGACCTGGAACAAGGCATAAAAAAGCGTCTAGCTCATAGTGATAAAGGAATTAATGTAGTAGGTGACACCTGCAAGATGCTTGAAAATGTATACGCCGCAAATAAAGATCGTTACGTTGCAGATAGAGTTTTAGCTGATAAAGCGAAGCAAATACATCGAAGAAATGACATAGGGATAGAGTACGTACTGCAACAACGGTAGTTGATAAAGAAATGTATGCCAAACATAAAATGGTCCTGGGATAAATTTTCAACAAATTATGAATGCAGCTCGTCGTATGCTACAGCAGAATGAGGGAAAAACCTGGAGGATGCTTAAAAAATTGCGTCCAGTCAGTGGCGGCAGCGGCTAAAAGCGCTTTGAAGTAAAAAGGAGTAAGAAGGCGTGTTGAAACACCTAGGGTTCTGCCATGACATGAGGCATGTAGTGGAACCATTCTGTTCCTAGTTTCTGCGCTCGCAGGGCTATCAGCATTTGGTCACACTCCCAACAGTAAAGAAAGTACAAAAAACACAAAAGAGCAACTGCAGGAGGATTAAAGGCATAGTAGGGTGAAGGAGACCATCGGTATTGGTAGAGGGCTGTATTTAAGACAGCACAGGAAAGTGCCTGGGCTATTCACAAAGAAAAGCTCATAGCGATAATACTGGACAGACTGCTTACAAATACAGATCTGATTAAATTCATCACAAAAGTAAAAAATCCATGAATTTGTCCAGTATTTATGCAGAATACGTTGCCAAAAACGATGTAGAAATCCAAAAAATAGGGCTTTGTCAACTTTGATGTTATCGGAGGATAGTAAGTCACTAGGTTGCACGCATTAAAAAAAATAAAAAAAAAATAGAGAGAGAGAGAGAGAGAGAGAGAGAGAGAAGAGAAACGAATCACCATCTACAACTTACACTCGTATGGCGATTTAAGACCACCAGAAGAATTGCATTGATACTTTACCACCAGAAGAATTGCATTGATAATTCACCAACTACCAGGTATTCAACGATCTTCGACGCCATGAAGACTTCGATTCATAGCTCTGAAAACTTTTCTGACTAATGTTTCTCCCGAAAAGCCCATAAAAACAAGCAGCATGCCCATCACTGCATCAGGTGAGTATTAGATGTGACGTCATACACTCTTACTTTAAGAAAATGTTCACCAGTAGTAAGAGCGAACTACTTTCCCCTTTTTCATATCCCTGCGGTCATCTCTGTCTAACGTTTCTCCTGGCGACTTCATAAAAACAAGCAACATACAGACAACTGTATCATTTGAGAGTTAGATGTGATGTCATCACACTTACTTTATAAGGATGTTCATCATTATTAAGCATGAACCACTTCGCCCAACAGATCTTAGCCAGGGAAGTGGAGTATTGCATTGATTGGTTTGGAAACATACAATTGCATGATTATTGTCACAAAGACGAACAATAAACTGCATATAGGAAGTGAAAAAGTTGTGGAAATGCCACCTGACCAATATGGTATTGAAAATTTGAAAGTATTTGTAAAACTGTTTTCATCAGACTTTGAGCTACATGCACATTTTAATAATTTCAAAATCAGAAGTAAAAACAATGGATGATACAGTAGACTTAAGCGACAAAGGTTCAATATGAGAACTACCAGGTTTCTCAAGGAGCCGTGTGTTGGACAAAATTTACGAGTCAGATCAACCAGTGCATATTCTACCTGTTAGCACGCTACTTGTAGAATGTAATATCACAATGGATTCATACCTTCATGACAGATTAATCCATACAATCTATGGATTCTTTCCTACAGTGGACGTGGGATATAAACGTTTGAGCTGCCTAGCAGTCCAATGTCAGTCCCAGTGACTGTTCAGACATTAGACTATCTTGATTTGAAAGTTGTGAAATAAGGCAAGAGTTTAGTCGGCTGTGTGTAAATAATATTACACCTTTGCCTAAAGCAGCTTAGGTGTAAACTTTGAAAACGGTACACAAATCTATCAGAATATCATTTTGCAGTTGGAGCAGAATGTGACAACTCGTGAGAATTATGTCTTCCTTAAATCAATAGAACTGAAACCTTGCAATCATGTCACTTGATATAACAACTCCAGTTCAGTATAACGATTGGATCATTCATCAGGAATATTTCTCCGACAAACCTTTTGCTTTGAATGACGTTTAATAATAACAATCAGATAAGAATTCTCATTTAAGATAAACATTATTTAACACTTCCAAGCAAGAGCTTCCGATGCTGTAAAAGAACGTTCGTGAAAAAGCTGAAAACTCTCCAGCAGCAACAATGCAGCTTTTATGCTGTGTGTTCACCTTTATGTTTCAAGGAATAAAATATGAACTTAATTGCATCAAAGGTCTTGCATCAACTTTGGATGCTTCACAAAATGCAGGATGGTTCATAGATAAACCGGTAACTGAGCACTGTAGTGCCTGTATTTCACTCAAAATGTTTGCGTACCTATTTGGGGATAGTAACTATGTTATTATGAACGCTAAATGGGAGCTGATTCTAGTTCTAAGTGCTACAGATAATAACTCAATAATATTTGAAACAGCACATTGTGTTAGATAAACTGGTGTTGAAAGTATTCCATGTATCTGAATCATATGAAGAGCATCTGAAACTTACTTTTGCATGTGTTAAACACAGGTGCTCAGATACCATTTTAACTTTTCATTCATGGGAACCTTATGCGTATCCAATCCTTCCAGAGACATCTAAATGAACATGTCCAATTAAGACATCAGTACACTTAGAAGTGTCTCGATTCTGTATTCTGTGCTGCAGACAGACAGGAAGAGGAATCTAAAAAGATTGAAGACCATTTGACAACTGTAAAATAGCCAATGCTAGAGCGTTATTTATTCATGAGTTTTTTTCCATTCGTTAACTTGCAACTTTACTGGAGCAATAAAAATACTGGCCTATTTTATGAAATGTACACGAGGTTCCACTCTTCTTACTACAAGGACAATGCATTTGGATTCATGCTCAGTTCACAGAAGTTTAGAGAATTAGCGCTCTTAGTGACGATAGATTGTTTTAAGCAAAATGGGGCAGTGAAAACTGGGACTGTAAACATATTTATTAAATTTGAATCATCACAAAACTTCCCTCTAGGCACTGCAGCATTTGCAGAATTGCAACATCTCATAAACTACTCACCTCTCACAAGGATGTGTAAGATTAGTGTAGAGGTATTGTACTAAATGTGTGCTATTGCACAATGAGAGTTCAGGGTGCAAACATTATTGTGGATGTATAGGGGTTTTATGATGATTTTGGACAATATGTGTCTAAGGGTGTTGCAGTCATTGCATTCTCCAATGATGGATGAGTATTAACAAGATGTCACTTCAGCTAATTGTCCAGTGCAGTGTAGTGTTAAGATTCGAAGAACTGCTGTGTGGTTGACTTGTTTTCGTTGTATTGGTGCTGGGATGCTGAGGGAATTTCACATGAAAATATGTTGGCATTGCGCAGAAACTATGGTCATACAAAACGCATAGTTTATGTAAAGGCCATGAAAAAGAATTGTGGCTGCACGAAATCTCCAAGAATAGATCATTTCGAAATTTCGAAGATTACAAGTGTCCATCAGATCGAAGGCTCACAGAAGTATGGTGACGACAGCAGTGCTTATATGTGTGCTTCAGATAATGTGCAATACTTCTAAGTTGCATTACTAATAGATGATATTATCTTTCAAAACTATATACTCATTTACTCGGCCTCTATGCCTACCTTTATATTTAAAAAACTATTACTGTGAGTGACATGCAACATCACGTACTAATTTGGTGCACGCCTCCTACTTTGGGAGCCATCATGGCTGACCATGCCCAGTGCACAGACATTTCATCAGCAATGGGCACATATGCTGTGTCAGATATCAGAGTGTAAATCACACGATCGCAGCTTTACATCAGCATGCTATTGGTTTCAGATAAAAAAAAAATGCATGATCTATTCGCACAATTTTATGTATGCTTACTATCAACCGAGCTCCAGCTTCTCACAGGTAGTATTAAGTATATGGGCCCAGACGACGTGACAAGCGTAGCGTGTTTTGTTTCTGGGCTATGAATAAAATTATTCAGAGAACAACGTTAAGTAAGCGAACATAATCACTTTCATATAATGCTGAATGAATCCTCCTTCGGTTATTGGCAGAACAATATTATAACAAGTAGTTTGCTTGGTTTTAAAGTATTAATTTATTGCTAAGCGGTTTTCGTCTTACAAGGCCATCATCAGACATTTCATATAACTTATGAGATGTAAGAAGCGGACAGCAGGAAAGTAGTCTGGAGGCATAGATGTAATGTGTTCCATACAGAATTGCCATCTGGAGTGGCATCTCATGCTGATGATGATGGGAGTACATCATTATGTAACTAACATGTTTACAACATATGTAAATATTGTACTTGAACCGTGAGCGTATGCTTTTCTGAGTGATTCAGTATGTATAAGAGACTACCTGACGTGGCAGACACACACACACACACACGTTGTACATGTTTAGGTCATGTTACAGCACACTTCTTGTGAAGCTTAATATGCACAGTGATGCACTGTTGAGACTTATCGTCAATTCTTTGTCGAGGACTCTTTATGGCGGACTTCTTCACTGTGCCACACAAAGAATCGCGTTCACATCTAGGTATGATTCAAGGAAAGCAGAAAACTAAAAGGTGAGTCATCTTCTGCAATGCTGAAAGAATGTACTGCACGTAAACGAAGCAAAATTATTGAAACTGTTTTTTTGGAAACATTTACATGAAGCATAAAAAATAAAACAACATATATTGTGGATTTGCATATATTTTTGCTGTACAATTTATCTCAGATGATTGTAGGGAAATTACTGGTTAAAAATATTTGATTGTTTCAGACTGTGTCACATCACACTACAACGTGGGTGCTACAGCAAACTATTTCATCTCTGTTGGTGGCTGTCGCAGCTAGTCCTTGTAGGAACAGTGCATCACCAAAATTTGTACTCACCTTTACTTCAGAAGGAAAATAGAAAGACAGCACACCGATGGGCAGTAAAACATATACTGTAAAGTGCAGCACCTCTGCAGAAATGGTATCGCAGGTAACAGTTTCTGACGAGTCGACTGTGTTAAGGAATGCCGTAGTGGACGATATTGTGAGGGAGATTCGAAACGAACTGAGGTATAAGAGAACAACAGCAGCTGTTGCAGCAACAGTGAAAGACAAGATTGAGGTGCTCGTCATCACTCAAGCAAAATTAGGAGGCCAGAATGAGGAGTTAAGCAAAGAAAATCAGCATTTACGTAAAGAATTAGCTAATGCCAATGCCTAAAAGAAATTCAGCTCCTGGAATCAGAAGTGACACACCTCAAAGAAAAAAAAAAAAAAAAAAAAAAAAAGAAGATTAAGAACAGAATGTAGCACAACTCCGCTGTCCTTTGCTGGAGCTGCAGCCGTTGGCTCACCTACAAAACCAAAATAGAAGAATGCGTATACCAAGCCAAATCAAAGTAGCCGAGTGTCCTATTTTTCTAAATCTTAAAACAATCAAGGCACCAAGGCCATACGTGAAACAAACACTAAAACAATCAACCCAAGACAAGACAAAGTAAAAATAAAAGCAATCTGATCGAAAACAACAAAGTCATTTTATAAATGGAAAAACACGGACATAAAATGAAAATAATAGGAAAAACAGCCGAACTAGACGATATTAGATGCGAAGAGCCAAGGAAATTCCGACCTCTCCTCGCAGTTTATCACGTGCAGCTATTGTAATTGATCAGGATTTCCTGTAGGAGCTATGTTAGATCACTTAAGCGAATACGTCGCTGACGAAGAGCTCCATGAGGAAGTTAGAATAAAGTTAAAAACAGGCCCAAAAGATAAACGAGCACTTAATAATGCCCTGGAAGACATGCAAAGGATTCGTCTTCTGCTGCTGCAATGGGAAAGAGTGTATCTTCAGTTCGAGTCCTTATACATCAAAGATTTTGTAGCTGTTTAGAAATGCAAAAATGCGATAAAGAATCGTTTGTGGAAAATGTGCGAAACCAGGCCACAAGGAGTCAGAATGCCGAGAGGAAGTCACAGCTGGATGTATACCACGCAAATATAGAAACAGGATATGTGACAAGGCAGGGGAACGTGATTTAACAGGCCTGGAGAAGAACAATCTTCCATTGGTACAAAAAATTGAGCAAAGCAGTAAAGATATTTTAACATCGCTGTCTACACAGACGACATGTGTATGCAGGGAGCCATTGACTGCCACGTAGCAAGGCAGTCAAAACACGACATGTTCCAGTTGGCGATCTTCCAGACCAGATTTCTGCTACGAGGAGCTGGAAGAGGAGGTTTTCCACCAATGTAGCGAGGAATGTAACAAAACAATTGAAGCACATACCGGTACACAAGAGAATGCCCTAGGGCACCTCAGTGATACCCACACATATTTGTCTCACGACGCCGAAAAGCAAGGAACAGATAGACATATTGACACACCAGCAAAAGAAATACAAAACGATAAAACATCTGTAAACAGTCCAGTAGGTCAAAACAATATCACTAAAATTACATTCAGAATATGACTCAAGCAAACGCAAATTGTACATAAAGCCTATACTCTTTATATATTGTGTCAGTACACACAGGAAATAGCCACAAAGAAAACACTCAGCTGCGAAATAACGTCGAGGAAAGCAAGCAATACGAGTAACATAGGTATCGGAAGCACAATGTAAAATACAAATAATCTACCAATAATACAGTTAGAAACATTTCATCCACACGCTATTTCCAGTACACAAATGTCAAGGTGTATCAGAGAACAAAAACAGAAACCCAAAAGAAACCAAGAACCATGTAATGGATTATAATGATCTTCAGACTGACTTACACATAAATAGATTAGGAAACAGATAAATTTTCCAGACTGCTCTAAGTCTGGTGCTGCGCCTAATCACCCGGAAGCGAGAAAAAAAGTGTTTTCCGATAACAGAACAAGAGACGGAATGACCCTTAGGCTAGAGAACCTGTCAAATGACCATCGATAGCTCTGCAGACCCGTAGGGCAAGCAAGCACACGGAGAGGTGAGATTTAAACTAACGCTACCAGCATTCGATCATCGTTGTAAGGGAGATGACCAACATCTGACCACGATTTTAAGGGAGGTTCGAAGGGGATTTAGTCGCAATAAATTTCAACTGTGCAAATGCGTCACATTTTCTTGGAATGGGTGAAAATGGAGATATTCACATAAACAAAGCTGGCATGCTTTGCTTACTTTACTCTGTTATCTCATATAATACACAAATATAATCACAATAAGATTTAACAAGTTTACACATACATATTTGACCTACAGGTTCACTTCTGCCGTTTCGCAATAGATGGCAGTGCTCTAGGTGGTAGGTCGAGTCATATAATAAGCTTAGTCATTTGTAAACGAAACACCATTAAAATATTAGTTGAATTGTGATTGCATCGTAAAATTGAATACGTAAACTTACGAGCCCTATTCTCGTTATTTGTGGCAAGATTTAATTTTCTGATTTAATGTGAACAAATCTGCTGCTGAAGCTCATAAAATTCTGGGTAAGACCTGTAGTAAGACACCTATTAGTGGAAGAACTTGCAGAGAATGGTTCAACGCTTCAGGAATGGCGATTTTGACATTAAAGACCGGTATGGAAGTGGAAAAGGTTTTAGAAACTACTGAAACCGATAGAAACAATGACAGGAGATCGTTTTCGAGAGCAATCGATGCGCCTGAGCCGAACACTGAAAGACAAAAGGACTCAATACAGTTATAGGCATGAAAAGGTAATTTTTCAGCATGACAATGGTCGACCTCATGCCGAAAAACCAGTGAAAATATATTTGGAATCACTGAAATGGGAAGCCCTTCCTCTCCAGACATAGCTTCCTCTGACTACCATATTTTTCGATCAATAGCACACCACCTGGCTAACAGTATTTCTGGTCAAATGAACAAGTGCGAAATTGGATTGACTCGTGGATATCCTCAAAACACTCACGAAAGATGGGAAAAAGTACTGGCCAGTACTTTGAATCGTAAATTTTTTGTACTTTTTTCACAATAAAGCCTCAATCTTTGAGGAAAAACTGTGGAAGCAAAATTGTAGACCTAATATTTTGTATACCCTACGAATAAATCTGAACACAAGCTACAGAACTCAGCAATTGTTTATCTTGGCTACTGATCGATAAGAGGCGAGCGCATCCGTGAGTAACCAGTGCTGACAGAAAAAGAAGTGAACATTCGCTCTCTCACAACTCCTCTAGACACACACTTTATGATGCTCTTTCTGCGCACCTCGCATTCTGTGGAGCCAAACTGTCTTACTACCATAGAAGCACGAATGGACAAAAGATTATACATCGAATATAGTGTCGATTATTACACTAAACTTTTTCGAGATCTGTCGGTCAGGGAATATGAATACTTGATAATACTTCACAGCATTAATATTTATAATAGTGATCACTGACTAAATATGTGAGTGAACCAGCCTCTTAATAAGGGAGCTGGAATAATAAAAAAGAAAGCTGCTGTAATACGGGAGATCCCGGGGAAATACCTGAGATCACTGCTGGTAAACCTTTCGGGGTGTAAGATCGTGGTCCACGAAACTCTTCCGCTCATAACGTTTCGTTCAGAACTGCGCTGGATATCTTCAGAGGTGTTGCACCTCCGATGAGTCATGCCGACTGATAGCTCGGTTTCTTTTTCTTTATTGTGATTTCACTCCCCTGCCCCATATGGGCAGGGGAGAGCTGTCAGCGGCACAATCCGCCGCTCTTCAGCCGAGTGACACGACAACTAAAAACAAGAATAAAATGATACATACATAAGGAGATAAAAAAGGGGAATATAAAACAGAGGAAGGGGAGAAAATTGAGGTAAAAATACAGTGACATGGAGACGTTCATAGGAACTCATCTTCTTGAAATTCTGGAGATACTTCATCAAGAACAGAATTATAATTTAGATCAAGTTTCAATTTAACGTCCTCGATCCCTTGCATGAATAAGTTCACGCAAATTTTCATGCACTCGGGATCTAAATTTACTTTTGAAAAGTCAAACACAATTTGTTAACTAGAAACATGACATCTTTCATAAAAGACAACATCGACAAAAATTTTAGACACTTTACATTTGTTAGCAAGCCAGCAGGTACTGGCCTTTTATCGTTTTCCGGCAAAAATACCAAAGAATTCCAATTTACGCATTGTGAATTTACCGCATCTCCCTGTGAAAGTCAGCGAATGGCAGAAGTCCTAACAAATTCTTTCCTTGGCTCATTAAGTATTTCTTACATAACTTTTAATGCTTTGGAATTCTCTGGTGAGTGTTCAGAGCTGTCATAAATTCTGCATAGAATATCTTGAAACTTTACGAGTTCAGAACGGTATTCAGCTGCTTGACTGTCTGCTATAACTAACCAACGGGCCGCGGAATGCACAGATAATATACACTGACGTGACAAAACTCGTGGAATACCTCATAGGATCCGTGTAGGACCTCCTTTTGTCCGACATTGTGCAGAAATTCTACGGGGCATAGACTCAATAAGCCCTTGGAAGTCTCCTGCAGAAATATTCTGCCATGCTTCCCTCATAGGTGTGCATAATTGCTAAAGATGCCGGTACAGGATTTTGTGCACGAACTGAATTCTCGATTATGTCCGATAAATGTTCTATGGGATTCATGTCGGACGATATGGATAACCAAATCATTCGCTTGAAATGTCCAAAATGTTCTTCAGACCAATCAAGAACCAATGTGGGCTGGTGACATGGTACATTGTTGTTGTGGTCTTCAGTCCAGAGACTGGTTTGATGCAGCTCTCCATGCTACTGTATCCTGTGCAAGCTTCTTCATCTCCTAGTACATATTGCAACCTACATCCTTCTGAATCTGCTTAGTGCATTCATCTCTTGGCCTCCCTCTACGATTTTTACCCTCCACGCTGCCCTCCAGTACTAAATTGGCGACCCCTTAATTCCTCAGAACATGTCCTACCAACCAATCCCTTCTTCTAATCAAGTTGTGCCACAAACTCCTCTTCTCGCCAATTCTATTTAGTGCCTCTCATTACTTACATGATCTACATTTTACATGATGGCACATTGTCATCTATAGAAATTACATCGTTGTTTGGAACACTAAATCCATTAACGGCCGAAAATGGTCTCCAAGTATAGCCAGTTCCAGTCAATGATCGGTTCATTTGCACCATAGGACCAGGTCCATTCGATGTAAACAGAGCCCACTGTCTTGTAGAGTAGTTTATTGACAGAGTGGGGTCTGCATGACAATCGAACCCTACCATAAGCTCTTAACAGCTAAAATCGGCACTCATCTGGAAAGGCCACGGGTCGTCTAGAGACCAACCGATGTAGTCATGAGCCCAGGAGAGGCGCTGCAGGCTAAGTCATGCTGTGAGCAAAGGCACTAGCGTCAATCGTCTGGTGCCACAGCCCATTAACAGCAGATTTCGCCGAACTGTCCTACAGGAAACCTACGTCCCAAATTGATTTCTGAGTTTATTTCCACCTGTGTTGCATTGACAACTCGATGAAACGTACCTGCTCTCGGTCGTTAAATGAAGGCCGTCAACCATTACGTTGTCCAAGTGAGAGATAATGCCTGAAACTCGGTATTGTCGGCACACTCTGGACGCTGTGGATATCGGAATATTGAATTCCTTAGCGATTTCCGAAATGGAATGTCCTATGCGTCTAGCTCCAACTACCACTTCCGTCGTGCGCCCTTATTAATATCGGAAACCTTTCACATGAATCGCTTGAGTGCAAACGTCAGCTCCACCAATGCACTGTCGTTTTATACTTTGTGTACGCGATGCTACCACCATATCACTATCCAACGACTTTTGTCACCCCAGTACATGGGAGTAATTGTTTTTGAATACTCGATCGAACTCATGTCATAGCAGATACACCATGAGAAGCAATTGAGGAGCATTTGCTCTTATCAGTGCCATGCCTATCCAAAATTCCTACAATGCATGAATATGTATATCTCGCAGTACATTCTGTTAGTGGGCACAGTGTGCGTGTACATTTTCTCCTTCTGCGCTATTTTTAAAAATGGTTCAAATGGTTCTGAGCACTATGGGACTTAACATATATGGTCATCAGTCCCCTAGAACTTAGAACTACTTAAACCTAACTAACCTAAGGACATCACACAACACCTAGTCATCACGAGGCAGAGAAAATCCCTGACCCCGCCGGGAATCGAACCCGGGAACCCGGGTGCGGGAAGCGAGAACGCTACCGCACGACCACGAGCTGCGGACGTCCTATTTTTACACATAATTACAGTTGCTGTTTGAGTAAATACCACTTGGTTGACTTTACTTTCGTAAGATATCATGGGTAATTATTTTATACATTGCATCATCTATATCATAAATATTGTCATAAATCTCATAATTCACATTTCCATTGAACTGTAATTTGGTAAGGAAAATACAACCTGTCTATGCAGAGTTCCTCTAATGTGGTAATCTTTCTTGTAGCGATGTTTTCCTTCCTTAATATGTGGATGGTGTTCATAACGCCTAATACACTTTCTTCAGCGTTTTTACAGAATGCAGCCGAGGCTTTGACAAAATTTGGTTCCTCTAACGACTCTCGAACTGAATCTTATGGCGCGCCGAGATTTCGTGTCTCTTTCATGTATAGGCATTGATAACACGACATCCTGAATGTAGAAGGAAAGTAAAGAATTTTTAGTGGTCATGGATTTACTTATATCTAGCTTAGAAGCGAGAACTAAAAATAAAATCTACTTGTAATATTCAGATTATTTATTAATGCGGGAATAATTTAGAACTACATTAACAAATTAATTAGGCGGATATAATTTGAACTGGGGGCACTTTTTTAAGGGGAACTTAATCTGAGTTAGGTATAAAGTACGATTTTATAATCATCATCTGCGTTGCTTCTGTATTAAAGAACTGTTTTACTCTGGTAAGTCTCGGGTTTGTTGTGAATGTTGATTTGTACTACAGGCTATTTGATGATAACACCAAACAGTGTTTCTTTTTCGTGTTCTCACACAAGCTACACAGAAACAATGGAATTTTTTCAGCATACTGCAAGTTGAACCATTGTGTAACACTTCCCACTTTTCCACTGATTGTTTATTTAGTACGCCTATTTTAGTATCAGGCTTTGTTTCTTTTGTATGCCCACTTTTAGCTTCACTGGTTCTACGACTTCGGTCCCTTTTCTTCCTTGCAACAGATTTGTCCATCACTTCAAAACTACGCAAACATATACAGTGTGAATTTGACAAGAATAAGTGAAACCACGCAGACAGACATGCACAAGCTGGGAGGGAAAGCCGCGTATCGTCTGTTCGAGTGACATATTGTTAGGGCCTGTTGAAACATGAAAGATTGCGTTTGTAGCCCGTACTGTTTGGTTAAGTGGCAGATTGTTGTCAAATTTAGTTCGTTTCTGTGACAGACTGCGAAGTTTGATTGTGTTTATAGCCTAACTGGATCGCCAGGTCCCAGTATCAGCTTTCGCAAGGGTCAAAAGAACAAAGTTCTACATGAGCCCTCTCTCTCCACTCCGAGAATGAATGAAAGGTGAGATAAAAAATCATTTGTTCCATTGCAGACTGTTGTCGCATTTTTTCGAATGCTATTTTTAAGTTCGTTACATGCTTCAACCTTGAGTAGCAAAACGTGACAATATCGACAGTGACTTTAAAAACCATGCAATAGGGGACAAATCGTAGTTGACACAATAAATGAATGCTGACGCTTGTTCTAAACAGAGCAGGACAAATACCTACATATTGCAACAATGCAGGAGGAACCAGCAATATTAACATCTCACTAGCGAATACAAAGTCCATAGTATATGTCAACAAATGGGACGTACTAGTAAATGTCACACACAGTGGCCGTAACGACGTACACATCCACACAAACACATACGCAAACATACACTCTCACACACTTCATATCAGTCAAAACAACGAATTCTTCTAAACAAGGCTGAATGCAAAAATTAAGGAACATGCTTGAAGAATTTTCCTTCCTTACAGTTAATGGTAGCATAGACTATAAGGCACACATACTGATGCACCTGCTTCTAAAAACACAATTAGCTATCCGGAAGACCAACCGTCCACCGAAACAGAAACTCCCGTGGTCCATGGATTGAGTTAACAAAAGCAAGGTAAGATGCCAGAGACAGAAAGTAATATTAAAAAAAATAAAAAACAGCACTAGAGACGGAAGTAGGACTCGAACAATACCACGACGCAAAGCAAAAATATAAAGACGAACTATACAAGACCAGACAGGATCGCGGGAAGAATTTCGTCAAAACTCAGCTGCAAAACGATATATAGGGATAACTATTGAAACTTCAAACAGATAAGGCAAAGACGGCGACAATACTGTCAACTCCCAGGTGCACAGACGGCACTATTACATGGGGCTGGAGATGATCAGCCGAGTACCTGCTTCTCCCTGATGAAGGAAAGACGAATGACCAGGAATATCACACAGACTTACTAAGACAAAAGGGTGACACCTACACAAATGGCCCCGTTACTGTCCCAGATGCCCAAGGAGAGACAGTTTTAGCAATTAAACGGTTAACCATTAAGAAGACTCCCAGTCCAGATAGTGTATACTCAGAGACACTAAAAAATACAGTTCCAAGATCACCTCTTTTTTAACAGAGTTACTGAATGAGGCATCTGTAAAACTGCGAATGTAGTGATCATTAAAAAATCAGAGGGTCGGGACTCAACATACCACTTACAAGACCACCTGCCTCTTGAACACTTTGAATAAGGTACAGTAGGGGCTGCTCTGTAATCGCCTACCGTCATCTAGGAGGCTCTTCGGCCTTCGCCCACATCAGTATGGCTTCAGATACAAAAGCTCAATAGAAGGTGCGATTAGCCATGCGCTGGAAATAATACAGGACACTCAAGAAAAATAAACATAGCCGGCGCATTCTACAGTCTTTGGTGGCCTGCCCTGTTCGGATGGCTACAAGAGATACAGACACCGGCTCTCCTGTGCAATAGCTTGCTCGTCTACTGCAAAGACAGGGTGCTTCAGTGGCTAACAGGAACCCTAAAGATTAACAAGAAAATAATTAAAGGGTGCGCACGAGACTCAATCTGCTGGCCAGTTTTCTGGGATATTGCCCTAGAACCACTCCTAAACAATCTGGACGAAGGTGAAATGGTTAAGTGTAGAGTAGCCTATACTGACGACTTGCTAGTACTAACAACGACAGATTCGAGAGCGCAACTCGAAACCAAGGCTACACAATTCCTTATAAAAATAAGTGACTAGTGCAGCCATAGCATGCTCACGGTTGCGGCAAATGAGGCAATATATTTGCTGATCAAAGGGGAAATGCACAGAAACTCCACGTCAGACTGAACGACACCAGCATACAAAGAAAAATAATGACAAAATACTGAGGAACACATAACGACGAGCGAATGACCTTCAACGAGCATGTAAGACTTGTAATTGAAAAAGCGACAAGACTAATGCACAAACTTGCTACGCTAAAATCAACTCACTACAGAATAACACTGTAGACACAACAAATGTATCGCACAGCCACTTTGAGCTTATTGCCTGCTTCGCGCAAATGCCTGGGAACATCGATTGTCACCACGACCCACATAAGCAGTCAGAGGCGTGGACAAAGACGTGTATTGCTCAGAATGTCAGTGGCATTTCGCACCACGTAAGTGGAAGCCCTTTGAGTTGCACTTGCAACAAACCATATTGCCATAACCGTCAGACACACAACAGCAGCATACTGACTCAAAAGGGGAAGAGTGGACGAGATGCATGAGATAACAGAGGAGCATATTACAGAAAAACGCCAATTAAATCTTTGGAAGGTTGAGACATGGCAAAAAGAATGGGAAACAGCTGATAAAGGCAACGGGGTCTTCTTCTTCTTTCAGAATATTCAAGTACGGTTGAGGCTCAGGCGTGATGACCCAAGTCGCGGTGTGTTACATTTTCTGACAGGCCATGGGCCTTAATCGAAACATCTGCACCTCTTTGGCCTTAGCCAAAGCGATACCTGTGAATGTGGACAACATGGGTCCTCTGAACACATAACACTACAGTACGCCATACACACACACGTAAGATCAATTGACGGAAATCGAAGAAAAAGGACAAGCTTTAAGAGACCCGGATAAGTGGAGCATGCTTAATCGCATATACGACATAGCAGAAGATCACACCACTGCAACAATACCGCAAGTAGTATATACACAGAATTTAGGCATAAGTTAGTAATAAGAAATAAAACAACGAATTTTCATGTTTGTTGAGATTAAAACAAGCAATTCTTTAGTGTTTATCATTATCGTCAAAAATGAAATTGTGTGATATGTAAACTGTATGAGATGGAAACTGCAAACCACGCGAACTTTATAATATCGTTCCTAAAAACGCATATGCAGTGTAATAAGACTCAAATACACAAACAAGAATGCACAATATATTTAAGAAATACCCTTTTGGGAGATGAGGCTTGAGGTCAGCCTTCTGAAGCCCATCTCCCTCTTATGGAGCGGGCAAATGGAAGAAGTAATTACAGTAACAAACAGTACTCTCAATCCTCATACACAGCCACGTAGAGCTGATCTCTCGATATACATACAAATGTATAGTAGTAACCATAGCAGAATAGACTATGCTAATTCAGGTGAGACAGGTTCGAATATTTACCGAAGACTTTCCACTTGAAATAGCCAGATAAAGGGATCTCTTTAATTATTTAAATCTTTCCTTTCGTCTAGTATTAAGAATGTAGTAAAATTTGTTTTCCTTTTGTAAAATGTACCTTATGTATCACGTTTTTTATTAACAATATTATTAAGAAAAATAACGGCAGTGAGAGAATCTGTTGAAAAAGATGAAGAGTCCATCTCTGCAGGCAGCTTCTAGTTTTTAGTAGCAAACAAACTGCCACACTTACCAAGGTAGTGGGTCACTACGTAATGTCAATAAATAAATAAATAATAATCAGGAGACTAGGTGGTTATCTTCTCGTTATTGATAATATTTATTAGCGTAACTTAAAGTTGAGTAACTCACTGTTCATTGTACGAAGAATTTACAGTGAATTAAGTGCGCGAATTCGACCGCTAATTTAAGGAAAGCTGAAACTGGCAATGTGAAATTGTCATCATATTTGAAAATGCGTCTCTCAACCATCTGTGGAAACATTTCGAAATCTCGTCTATTTATCAGTAAGAAACTTCTTAATCCCATTCAAGAACATTGTGCCCATGTCTGTACGAGCTTTAAAAAAACCTAAATCTCTTTGTTGTCAGTGCAGATTCGTTTACCAGTACTTTGTATAATTTGAAAGTGTCAATACGAATAACGTCTCTGGTCCGACCACGGAGAGAATCGTATTCACATCTGTGTTTGACTCAAAGAAGGCAGAAAGCTAGAATTTCTGCCACATGCTGCGCTACTGTAAAACTTTCTTTTTATAAACGAAGCGAAGCTACATCCGCATCCCATGCTGCGTCTTAAATTTATACATAAAGAATTGAAAACAACAGATTTAGGATTCGCAAGTTCTTTTCCGCTATTCAGTTGCTCCGAAACGATTGCAATCAACTGGATGCTACTTGGGCGACTTGCATGTTCCTAACCAAGCCAGCCCAAAGGCCCTGCCGCAGAGGTAACATCGGTTTCTGTCAGATTACCAAAGTTAAGCGCTGTCGGGCTGGGCTAGAACTAGGATGGGTGACCATTCGGTCTGTCGAGCGCTGTTGGCAGGCGGGGTGCACTCGGCGCCTGTGAGACAAACTGAGGAGCTACTTGATTGAGAAGAAGCGGCTCCGGTCTCGTAAACTGACATACGTTCGGAAGAGCGGTGTGCTGACCACATGCAGTTCCACATCTGCATCCAGTGACGGATGTCGGCTGAGGATGACGCGGCGGCCGATCGGTACCGTTGGGCCTTGGTGACCTGTTCGGGTGGAGTTTAGTTTTTTTAACCACTTATCCAACTAGAGAAATGGGAGCTACAGTGCAACCTGGAATCCCAAGCCAAGTTTTATTTCCGTCGAATTTCCATATCATTCAAAGGTGAATGCTTGCTTAAAAGGCAGAGCGAAAAATAAGGGTAGCAGGGATTCGATCATACAGCTTTTCGTTCTCTAGATAGACGCCTTAAGACTAGCACACCATACCACATGATAATTGAGTCACAGTTTGCACTCTCTCAAGCCACTGCTCCTTTCTCTAGTTATGACTACTGTTCGTTACGTGGCACACGACTTGACTTTAATTCATCGTAATTCAGACAATTTTTACCAAATATTAATAGACTAAATGCAGAAATCTTTCTCGTGAATAGCGTACCTAATAGTGGTATTGTATCAAAATCCTTTAGTCTTCACGTACAGATGATCAAGACAGCTTCAATATATCCAGAATGAGATTTTCACTCTGCAGCGGAGTATGCGCTGATATAAAATTTCCTGGAAGATTAAATCTGCCGGATCGAGACTCGAATTTGGGACCTTTGCCTTTCGTAGGCAAGTGCTCAACCAACTGAGCTACCCAAGCATGACTCACGCCCCGTCCTCACAGCTTTACTTCTGTCAGTACCTCGTCTCCTACCTTCCAAACTTAACAGAAACTCTCCTCCGAACTTTGCAGAACTAGCACTCCTGAAAGAAAGAATATTGCAGAGACATGGAAGAGCCACAGCCTGGAGGATGCTACCAGAATGAGATTTTTACTCTGCAGCGGAGTGTGCGCTGATATGAAACTTCCTGGCAGATTAAAACTGTGTGCAGGAGAGCTTCTGTTAAGTCTGGAAGATAGAAGACGAGGTACTGGCAGAAGTAAAGCTGTGAGGACAGGGTGTGAGTCGTGCTTGGGTAGCTCAGTTGGTTGAGCACTTGCCCACGAAAGGCAAAGGTCCCGAGTCCGAGTCTCGGCCCTGCACACAGTTTTAATCTGCCAGGAAGTTTCAGCTTGTAGTTAGACGGCATTCTTGTCCCAACTTGTAGAATAATGCTGGTGATGCAGAAGCCAGCTCGTGCATAGTCATGTGATTGGAAGTCACTACAGGGATAAACGTGTAATAAGCACATACTATTAAAACAGTGCCTGTCCCAGCTTGTTGTTAGAATAATGACGATGGTGCCACTGTCAGGTTATGCATGTCACCAGTGTATTTCTTAAAAGAACATAGTATTTCACCATATATCCCATAGGTGCTTGATTGAAGGCGGATCTGGTGAGCGAGCAGCCCAAGGCAACACGTCGACACTCTGTAGAGCATGTTGGGTTGCAACAGCGGCATGTGGGTGAGCGTTATCCTGTTGGAAAACACCCTTTGGAATACTATTCATCAATGGCAGCACAACAGGTAGAATTCACCAGATTGGCGTACAAATTTGCTGTCAGGTTGGGTGGAATAACCACGAGAGTGCTCCTGCTGTCATACAAAATCGCACCCAGACAATACCTCCAAGTGTAGGACCAGAGAGTCTTCCATGCAGACAGCTTGGTTGTAGGCCCTCAACTGGCATCCAAAACAAAACACGGCCATCACTGGCACCGAGGCAGAACCAGCGTTCATCAGGGAACACAACAGACTGCCACCCTGCCGTCCAACGAGATCTCGCTTGACACCAGCAAAGTCGCAAATGGCTGTGGTTTGGGGTTCGCGGAGTGCATGCAATAGTGCGTCTGAGTCGAAGCTGTTCTTGAAGAAGCCGACTTGTAAGAGTTGGTTGTATCACTGTCTATCCCAAAGACGTAGATTTGTTGCTATTCTCCAAGGGCGAGAGGCGCCACCATATGTGGTTGAAAAGTATATCCCGCCTACTTTCCGCCCAGATGGGTAAAGTTGGGCATAAACGACGATTTTGCCACAGATGTCTCAATTCTTCTAAGAGCAAGTATCTAGAAAGGCACCTGATTGCTTGAGTCAGGAACTAGTACTTGTGGAAATGCCTACCGAGGATAAAAATTTGTTAAAGTTTGAGCACGCCCACCGCCTTGAGCGCAGCCCCCTCGTCGTATAAACTGACTTCGTGTGGTGACTTGTTCCTGTGGCGTGTTGTGAAGGTGAACCCACTGCCTTCCATAACACCTTCACAGAATCGCACGTACGATATGCAGCAGCGATGGAATAGTTCTTACTTATAGAGAAAACATTTAATGATCCAATCGCAGTAAATGATGCTTATACGAGCAGGCAGTTGCCCGTCATATTTGTGACCGTTCATTGCTTCTTTAGGCGTAATTGTGCCAATCATTCTCTATGTGACCTCGCGTCTCCAATATTATAAGTTCACGTAAGAGCAACACACTATATGTTTCTCGCAGCATTGTTTGCTTATGGGCCAGTGCGCTTATCGCCACATTCATTACTCGGATTGTCTTACATGGGGAAACAGTTTTCCTGGGGGAGGTTTACAGACTCCGATGCCGTGCAACGTCTCTTTTGTCGGCATGTGTGCCTAATTTTTGATGCTGCCGCTGGCCACACGGCTGACACAAAAGTCTTTGGGCAATTGCCCAGTGTCGCGTGTGTTATCGCCATCCAAGTTACGCCGTTATTCTCCCCTCGGCACATATGCGTACTTCTTCACATGTTCTTGTTTTTGTTGTGGTCTTCAGTCCTCCGACTTGTTTGATGCAGCTCTCCATGCTACTCTATCCTGTGCAAGCTTCTTTATCTCCCAGTACCTACTGCAACCTGCATCCTTTTGAATCTGCTTAATGTATTCATTCTTGGTCTCCCTCTATGATTTTTACCCTCCACGCTGCCCTCCAATACTAAATTGGTGATCCCTTGATGCCTCAGAACATGTCCTACCAACCGATCCCTTCTTTTAGTCAAGTTGTGCCATAAACTCCTCTTCTCCCCAATTCTATTCAATACCTCCTCATTAGTTATGTCATCTATCCAACTCATCTTCAGCATTCTTCTGTTTCACCACATTTCGAAAGCTTCTATTCTCTCCTTGCCCAAACTATTTATCGTCCATGTTTCACTTCAATACATGGCTACATTCCATACAAATACTTGTTCATCTTATATCCTCCTTTCAAGACACTGCCCATTCCGTTCAACTGCTCTTCCAAGTCCTTTGCTGTCTCCGACAAAATTACAATGTCATCAGCGAACCTCAAAGTTCTTATTTCTTCTCCATGGATTTTAATACCTACTCCAAATTTTTATTTTGCTTCCTTTACTGCTTGCTCAATGTACAGATTGAATAACATCGCCGCGCGGGTTTAGCCGAGCGGTCTAGGTGTGGCAGTCATGCACTGTGCTGCTGGTCAAGGCGGAGGTTCGAGTCCTCCCTCGGGCATTGTCCTTAGGCTAACTTAGGTTAAGTAGTGTGTAAGCTTAGGGACTGATGACATTAGCAGTTAAGTCCCATAAGATTTCACACACATTTGAACATTTTTGAATAACATCGGGGATAGGCTACAACCCTGCCTCACTCCCTTTCCAACCAATGCTTCCCTTTCATGCCCCTCAACTCTTATAACTGCCATCTGGTTTCTGTACAAATTGTAAATAGCTTTTCGATCCCTGTATTTTACCCTGCCACCTTCAGAATTTGAAAGAGAGTATTCCAGTCAACATTGTCAAAAGCTTTCTCTAAGTCTACAAATGCCAGAAATGTAGGTTTGCCTTTTCTTAATCTATTTCTAAGATAAGTCGTAGGGTCAGTATTGCCTCACGTGTTCCAATATTTCTACGGAATCCAAACTGATATTCCCCGAGGTCGGCTTCTACCAGTTTTTCCATTCGTCTGTAAAGGATTCACGTTAGTATTTTGCAGCTGTGACTTATTAAACTGATAGTTCGGTAATTTTCACATCTGTCAACACCTGCTTTCTTTGGGATTGGAATTATTATATTCTTCTTGAAGTCTGAGGGTATTTCGTCTGTCTCGTACATCTTGCTCACCAGATGGTAGAGTTTTGTCAGGACTGGCTCTCCCAAGGCTGTCAGTAATTCTAATGGAATGTTGTCTACTCCCGGGGCCTTGTTTCGACTTAGGTCTTTCAGTGCTCTGTCAAACTCTTCAAGCAGTATGATATCTCCTATTTCATCTCCATCTCCACCTACATCCTCTTTCATACATGAGGCAATACTGTCCTCAAGCACATCGCCCTCGTATAGACCCTCTATATACTCCTTCGATCTTCCTGCTTTCCCTTCTTTGCTTAGAACTGGGTTTCCATCTGAGCTCTTGATATTCATAAACTTCTTCACTTAACAACACGAAATTTGTCTCGCCTGTTTAGCTACAAAATATTTAGTGAACTTTTTACCTGTGTTACTAATGTATTTTCCTATTCTGATAAGGCACTTTACATTAACTTTGTCACCGAAGCGCACAGCTGATCATATCGTTCGATCCGCGATTGAACAATGCTTTAATCGTCGCACGCAATAAATCACTGGCTACTTTACGCACTGCTTCTGTGCGTTGTGGTTCCACGCAGCCTCTGCTTGAATTACTCTTTTCTTCAAACCTGCGTCACCTTTTTGACAATACTGACTGGGCTCTCTACACTTCTGAGACTGTGAATATAAGTAAGGCCTGCCCTGGCTTGAGTATGTACGCGGTGAGTTGCTACTGTTGAGATGGTGTGATAGATGATGTCTTCAGGTCTCACTATCGTTGCACATTATTGAAACAAGCCATTATGCCCTTGCTAGACGCAGCTAATATCGCCATCAAATTTATTTGGAAACTCTTGCATTCCGCAACTTGAACGATAAAGACGGCTTTTCCACGTCATTCGCAGCTGCCGCTTTCAAATATTAGCACTAGTCGGACTAATTCATTATTCTGATACACCCTCAATCTGTCTGTTAGCAATTCTCTTCTTTTCCTCGCTTTTCACACGGCTCAGCTGAGCAAAGTCACCTTGTCCGCCTAAAGGAAAACCCGAAGTGAGTCCCCTTTCTAACTGAATTTACTTGTTCTGTTAATTGAAAACTATTAAATCTGAGATAACATCAGTCAGTTTCTTTTACAAAATAACGGTACAAAATCAGTTTAAAACCACTAACATTTTTTTGCGTGCCTTATGCATGTTTTCTGTGTGACATCGCTTTCCAGCTGTCATGACTTTCCCCGGAACAAGTGTGTCGTTTGTATGAGAAATTTCTCTCACAAAAAGCGAAAGAGAAGTATGAAAACTACTGCACATACATTCAAGTTATGTTACATGCCCTTGGATAGGAAAATGGAAACTCCAAGCAGATACCACTGTCATCTAAAAGGCAAATTCCGTGACGCATCTCACAATACGTGCAACTTGAAGTACCAACTGCCATGACACATACCTGTCTTCTTCCATTATTTGAGTAGGTATGATGCTTACTATCTTGTTGGGCGCTTAGGTGATTTCGGTTTGAAAGATGTTAGGGTCAGTGTGATAACTGACAATTAAGAAAACTACATTTCAGTTTATTGATTGGCGACTCCAGAGAGTGCTGTGTGCACAACGACCATATGATAAATAAAAATGGCCGGCCACGGTGGTCTCGCGGTTCTAGGCGCTCAGTCCGGAACCGCGCGACTGCTACGGTCGCAGGTTCGAATCCTGCCTCGGGCATGGATGTGTGTGATGTCCTTAGGCTGGTTAGATTTAAGTAGTTCTAAGTTCTAGGGGACTGATGACCACAGATGTTTAGTCCCATAGTGCTCAGAGCCATTTTGAACATAAATAAAAATAGAAGGAAGGTCAGCACGATCATTGTGATCGTTTCATAGCTTCTATTGCTGTTAATAACTAGTACCTATGAGCTTCAGTTTGTACGCTAAAGTACTGAAGATGACCTTTATGTGACCGAAAATCGATTTTGCTGTTAATAAATCATCAAAATTACGGCCAATGCTGACCTTCCTTCTAATTACATTTCAGTTTGCAAGCGAATCACGACAAGAATAACGCTCCGCTTCCTTCACTATCTGAGACGATGTGTCAGGCGGGAATGCATATCACCAGAGCTGCATATCCTGACGATGCGAGTATCAGGATTCGAAGGAGAGACGCTGTGGAACTACGTTGCCGAACAAGACTGCATTCACCAGTAAACAGGCACTGTCGTAATGGTTGTGAAGCATGCGCAAGCGTTGAATTTTTGGCAGGAATTCAGCATCCCAAATTGAAGGGGATATGCTTGATTGAACATGAACACTGACATACAACTGATGACAGACATTTTTGAGGAATTCCAGAGTTTATGCATAGACACAAACACTCTGGATCCTGCCCTCTATTACACCATACCAGGGTTTTCATGGCACGAGATGCTGAAAACGACATACGTCGACATCAAACTAGAGCGTGAGATTCGCGGGGGATTTGCCATTGCATACACAGGTAAGAAAAGGCGAATAACCCGCCATTGAGTGGGGAGAAGTGCAACCCATCTGACGATTTGAGTTACATTTTTCAGTTTTATGTACACAGCCTTTACGGGCAAGTCATGAAAAAGGCTCTGTCATTTAAAAGGTTCCGATGTGTGCCCAAAAAGAAACTCGTCAGATTGGAGAAAAATATCCAACGCGTGTCTGCGGATTCTAGTGAAGGATGTGTCTTGGAGGCAGTCCTGGCATATCTCACTCATTATATGACCTGTCCAGGAGCACTTATCCCTCGGAATGGTTCCGCCCCCAAGCTAATGATAACGCTGGGGAATAAGCACAGTTACTCTCTGAACTAAAGAAACTTTCAGTAGTGTCTCTGTTTGTGGATGAAACTTCTCAGAATTGCTCGCGACATCTCTTTCAAGCAGCGTCACTGATTGAAGAAGTACCTTGATGTAAATACTGAGAAGAGGGCTCTCGGGATATGTGATTTTGTTAAGAATTTTTAATAATTAGTGATTAATTCAGTTTTCAGGAAAACCAAGAAAACCATATAAAATGTTAGTATCCACCACGAAATTAATTAAGCTTGCTGTTGGGAGGGGCGTTATGGTGATTACATTCCTAGGGCAGATTTTTTGGGAGCCACTATCTGCAGTGAAGGACTGCTAGTCACTGTGGAGATAGCTAAAGTTTCAGAGCAGTTCACGAAAATGTCTATATCAATACGTGTGTTCTGTACCTTCCAAATTTCCACATATGCCGATTCCATTAGTTTTCTAAGTCAAACTTCACTGATCCCAAGGTGACTGATAGGGGTACAGTCAGGCGGTAGTTCAAATGCTGCGACCCGCTTGAAATAATTAGGTATGCACAACGCCGACACATTCAACATGTGGCCGATAATCCTATGGGATAACACCTCAGAACAAGAAAGCTATCTGGCTGGTGAAAGAAAAGGTAAATGGATCGCAGCTTGTGGAGTTTTTAGGGCTCAGACCTATTAGGTAAGAATAGCTTATAGTGCAGGAGCCAATGAGGGGGTAAGGGCGTGTAGCGTGAGCCCTCAAAATCTCTTGCGACAAAATATTATAAAAAGCATCTGCTTTAGGGAAGTGTTGGTGATCAACATATGGGTCGCCGAGTAGTCTTTCCATCAGATCATATGGTACATACTGTACTGCAACTGTAAGGCTGAGAATTATCGTTCTGTATATAAGTCATCTTCTAAGGTACAAAAAAAAAGGATATTGAAAATAATTGCTCTCAAAAAATATTTATGTTAGTAGGCCATTAGTTATTTTGTTACATCACTTTCATTGTTTACAAGAGTACTTCATCCATTAACTACAGAGTATAAATGATTAGACTCACACAATGGCTCAATCTAAGGAGTTGGAATTAATTTGTTATAAAAAACCCCAGGTCTTGAATTCTGACGACCTACACTTAATATCAAGCAGTTAAATACTTACAAAATGCAGCTACATCTACACTATGCGCATTTTTTACTACAAGAATGAGGAGATACATATCTGCGTAAGATGTTGTGAAGCTATATGCACTGTGCAAGCAAAGTGCATGTGATGTACGTGCGAAGATGGTACGATGTACATGCGATGTCGGTGCTACACTTATGCGACATCGGCACAATATACACTACTGGCCATTAAAATTGCTGCACCAAGAAGAAATGCAGATGATAAACGGGTATTCATTGGACAAATATATTATACTAGAACTGACATGTGATCAGTACTCAGAGCAACCACCTCTGGCCGTAATAACGGCCTTGACACGCCTGGGCATTGAGTCAAACAGAGCTTGGATGGCGTGTACAGGTACACCTGCCCATGCAGCTTCAACACGATAACACAGTTCATCAAGAGTAGTGACTGGCGTATTGTGACGAGCCAGTTGCCTGGCCACCATTGACCAGACGTTTTCAATTGGTGAGAGATCTGGAGAATGTACTGGCCAGGGCAGCAGTCGAACATTTTCTGTATCCAGAACGGACCGTACAGGACGTGCAATATGCGGTCGTGCATTATCCTGCTAAAATGTAGGGTTTCGCAGGGATCGAATGAAGGGTAGAGCCACTGGTGGTAACACATCTGAAATGTAACGTCCACTGTTCAAAGTGCCGTCAATGCGAACAAGAGGTGACCGAGACGTGTAACCAATGGCACCCCATACCATCACGCCGGGTGGTACGCCAGTATGGCGATGACGAATGCACGCTTCCAATGTGCGCTCACTGCTATGTCACGAAACACGGATGCGACCATCATGATGCTGTAAACAGAACCTGGATTCATCCGAAAAAATGACGTTTTGCCATTCGTGCACCCAGGTTCGTCGTTGAGTACACCATGGCAGGTGCTCCTGTCTGTGATGCAGCGTCACGGGTAACCGCAGCCATGGCTCCGAGCTGATAGTCCATGCTGCTGCAAACATCGTCGAACTGTTCGTGCTGATGGTTGTTGCTTTGCAAACGTCGCCATCTGTTGACTCAGGGATCGAGACGTGGCTGCACGATCCGTTACAGCCATGTGGATAAGATGCCTGTCATCTCGACTGCTAGTGATACGAGGACATTGGGACCCAGCACGGCGTTCCGTATTACCCTCCTGAACCCACCGATTCCATATTCTGCTAAGAGTCATTGGATCTAGACCAACGCGAGTAGCAATGTCGCGATACGATAAACCACAATCACGATAGGCTACAATCCGGCCTTTATCAAAGTCGGTAACGTGATGGTACGCATTTCTCCTCCTTACACGAGGCATCACAACAACGTTTGACCAGGAAACGCCGGTCAACTGCTATTTGTGTATGAGAAATCGGTTGGAAACTTTCCTTATGTCACCACGTTGTAGGTGTCGCCACCGGCGCCAACCTCGTGTGAATGCTGTGAGAAGCTAATCATTTGCATATCACAGCAGCTTCTTCCTGTCGGTTAAATTTCAGATCTGTAGCACGTCAGCTTCGTGGTGCAGCAATTTTAATGGCCAGTAGTGTAAGTTATTTAACGACCGGTTTCGGAGCTTGGAAGTCACATCATCAGGTTAGATATGTTAAAGCATGACATTAAACCTGTGATATGGACAGGATCGAATATGAATAAATGACGCAGTTAGCGATTCGACAGATACGCTGGAAGTATGGATTCACGATTCCTCAGTCGTGCCATGAATCTGGACAGGATGGCAGGATGGCAGTAGGCAAAACATAAACTGTGTGTCACAAGCCATCAAAAGTTCCGTAAATACAGCAGCCCGCGATACATGAAGATCCAGGCGAGAGAGTGCCCAGATAAGGACAAGTGCGCATATTACTTGGCTTTCTCTACAGTTTGCAATTATTTTTCTGAAAATTTCAAACATCTAGTACTGTTTTACGTCGACGAACTCTTTTACTACGTTGACAGATCCTATGACTTTTCTTAAGCACGAATTGCAAGGCCAAAATTGAATTATGGTGTCTTTACCTTTTCTAAAGCCTAATTGGTCATCAGGAAACAGATCTTCGATCTTCTTCCCCAGTTTTCTGTATATTGTTCCTGTCAGAAGCTTCAATGCATGAGAAATGAGGCTGAGTGCGGGAAAGTTTTTCCGCGAATCTGTCTTCGATGTTTTCAAAATTGTGTGGATGATATCGTTCTGAAAGTGGTGTGATATATCTCGAGTGGAGTGTCAGATTCTCAAAAATCTGTAAACTCTTAATAATCACTAAAAAATTTTCCGTTGTAGACAAGACGAATTTAAATCCCATGTTAGATTAACGGTACTTCGTATTTTCCTGTGCCTTTGTTACTATACAATAATAACAGAAAAAATTATTTATTTATAGAACTGTGATTAATTTCATTTAAACAGAGAAATACAATATTGTATACGAGGACTGTGAGCAGTTACGCACTTCCCAGAACGAATATCGCTTATTGATGACTTAGCCCACGTAGTTGTTACATGGACAATAATATTGTTGACCTGTGAAAGTTTTGTCATTCGCTGTCGTAAGCAGTTTACAAGAAAGTTTTCTCCTCCTTTCTGATACGTGTTTCTCCAACGTGTTCGAGACGACCTTTCGATTCAATAGCAAAATACGCAAATATCAAGACACATTAACGACGAGGGACCGATTACTTGACTCATCATGCTACATTTGAAAAGCAAGCGAATGTGGGAATTACTGTTATTGCGGAAAAGCTTTTGATTCTGTTTTCCTCAGGGTAAACACAATTTAATCGACATTTCCCAAGTGTTGTTATGTACATCCGCTTTCTGAATAGCACTCTGACGAGTGAAGTACACTGGCGCGAGCAGTCCAGTAGCATTGTGTCTATTTATCGTCTGATGCAGTCAACTGATGTCTTATTACTACATAAAGTACTTCACAAAATACTTCAGCCACCTATTCGAACAGACATAATGTTAATATTTACGGGATTGTAACCATTTTCGCAATAAACTATTTACTAAACAAGAATTAATAGACAAATGCTGACGATCAAATGGCATTCGATACAGTTTGCTGTATAAAGAGACAGGTATTTTTAATTTCAAATGTTCTTTTCGTCCATCCTAGTAGCTTTCATAGTGTTGAATGGAAGTCCCGCACAGGGTCACATTACTCACTTCTCAAAGTCAGTAATTAAAATCCCTGTAGCAATACAACCGCTTGCAGAAAAATTCCAAAACCAGATCGCTGGACTGGAATATGTACGTCGACTTTTTTTCTGAGTCATCAGTCTTCTGACTGGTTTAATGCAGCACTCCACGAGTTTCTCTTCTGTGTCAACCTTTTCATCTCAGAGTGGCACTTGCAACCTACATCCTCAACTATCTGCTGGATGTATCCTAATCTATGTCTGCCTGTACTGGTACCGTGGAAGTTATACCTCGATGTCTTAACGGTTGTGCTATCACACTGGCCCTTCTTCTTGTCAGTGATTTCGATATATTCGTTTCCTCGCCGAGCCTGCGGAAAAAATTCTTATCTTATTAATCCACCATATTTTCAACCTTCTTCAATAGCACCACATCTGCTTCGATTCTCTTCTGTTGCGGTTTCCACTACCATACAATGCTGTGCTCCAGACGTGTATTCTCAGAAATTCCTTCCCCAAATTAAGGAATATGTTTGATACTAGTAGACTTCTCTTGACCAGGAATGCCCCATTGCTACTCTGGTTTTGATGTCATCCCTACTCCGTCCGTCATGGGTTATTTTTCTGCCTAGGTAGCAGAATACCTTAACTTTTCTCATTTCTGCTACTTCTCATTACGTCCGTCTTTCTTCAGTTTGCTCTCAATCCCTATTCTGTACTCATTAGACTGTTCATTCCATTCAATACATCATTTAATTCTTCTTCACTTTCACTGAGGACAGCATTGCCATCAGCGAATGTTATCATTTATGTTCTTTCGCCTTGAATTTTAATCCGTCCTGAACTTTTCTTTTATTTCCGTCATTGCTTCTGTGATGTATAGATTGAACAGTAGCGACTACATATCCCCGTCTTGCATCCTTTTCAATTCGAGCACTTCGATCTAGGTCTCCCAGCCTTATAGTTCCCCTTTGGTTCTTGTACATATTGTATATTACCCAATTTACTTACAGTTCACCTTTATTTTACTCAGAATTTCGAACATCTTGCACAATTTGACAGGGTCGAAAGCTTTTTATAGCTTGGCAAATTCTACGAGCATTTCTTGATTTTTCTCCAGCCCTGTTTACAGTATCAACTGCACCGTCAGAACTGCCTCTCTGGTGCCTTTACTTTTACTACAGCCAAACTGATCGTCGTCTAACAATTCCTCAATTTTTTTACATTCTTCTGTGTACTATTTTTTTCAGACACTTGGATGCATGAGGTGTTAAGTTAATCGTGCGATAATTCTTTGCCTTGTCGGCTCTTGCTACCTTCTAAATTGTGTAGTATCACCAGTCTCATGTATTCTGGACACCAACGTGAACGGTCGTTTTGTTACCAATTCACCAATGATTCAGAAATTCCGGTGGAATATTATCTATCCCTTCTGCCTTGCTTGATCAGCAGTCTTCCAAAACTCTTTTAAATTCCGATTTTAATAAAGGATGCCAAATCCCCTCCCTATCGACTCCTCTTTTTACTGTCACATCGTCAGACAAGTCTTCCCTTCAGTATATTCACCCTATATGCTCTCTGCCCAGCATTTAACGTTAGAATTCACACTGCACCTTTACTGTTGCAGCCTTTTCTTTTAATTTCTACGAAGATTGTTTTGGTATCATGAATCAGTCCTTGCAACAATCATTTCCTTTTCGATTTCTTCGCATTTTTCCTGCAGCTGTCTCGCCTTAGCTACCATGCACTTCCTATTTCTTTCATTCCTATGTGATTTGTATTTCTGTATTGCCTAATTTTCTGAACATTTTTGTACTTCCTTCTTTAGTCGATCAACTGGAGTATATTGTCTGTTACGTACCTTGTATTTATGTTTTTCTTCTCAATATCTGATTGCCTTTTTCCGAGACGTACATTCGTCCTCAACTGAACTGCCTGCTGAGCTATTCATTATTGCAGTATCTATCGCTCTAACATTCTGCGTGGTGTCTGTTTGTTCTAAGTCGTGTCTCCCTACCACTTTCGCGCAACGACGCTCTGGCGTGTTTTTAGGGAATTGACTAGTTTGAACCTGGGACCTGTTGCTGGTAAGGAGACGCCAGACCACACATGACATGTAGAGTTCAGAAGAGTTCAGTGAGACTAGCGATGATATAATCAAATACTTCATGATTTCAGCGTCAGCTCCACTGCACTCCCTGTAAAACTATCTTAATACTAACTAAATTTAGCGGAAGGGGTTCAAGGCTTTCCTATTTTTAGCTAGCTGGTAAAATAATGTCGAAAAAGCAGTTAAGTTTACCATTGGAAATTTTATTCTACTCACAATACATTGTTTATAAATTGCACTATTGATAAAAGGAAATGTTTTAATACAGGATGGTAAAAACCAACTGCGTTCAACAAAAATGTGAACGAATATTCCCTGAATGGTTTTCCAAGTTCTACAATTGATCGAAGGATGACCTATGCCATATCACATCTATAATCTAGGTTTAAGTTAAGTTTCATAAAAGAGAAAACTATCCAAATGATCTACAGTGACCCTCAATTATCTTTAATTACTTATTTAACTTGTCATAAGTTACAGTGGCTGATGTGGCTTCTCAATAATTATATAACAGAAATATCATCGCGTTTCAGATTTTAGCTTCAAGTAGCAAATGTGAATACCATGAGCTTTAATTGACGATCGACACTAGTATTACGTAAAAAGGGGATATAACAGATGAGACTTCTGCAGTTCTGACTGAAGCGTTATGCGCTGTTATGCGGCATCACGTGCATTCATTACCTTGACGGTGTTCAGGCAGCGTCAGGGGGCGGCGGGCAACGCAGCTCCACGCCTCGCTGTTTCGGAAGCAACTCTCTCCTAACTTCTCCTTACTATAATATGCCGAAGTTGGTTTAAAAAAAAGGTATCTGGCTGTGTTTTCAACTGACCAATCAGGGTCTCAATGTTAAACTTAAGCTCCGCCCACAAAAATTCTGTCTATCCAATGAGAAACGTTATACTTTTCGTGGTGTGGCAATGTTTTTAACGTTTGCAACGTAACAGAGACGCGAAAAAGTCTCACGCTAAAACTTGTAGCTGGTGTGACCCTTTTAGTGTTATCGTAAGATCTATACTGTTCTTGTGGAGGGCTCTATCTTTTAACATGGGCTGGGGGGGGGGGGGGTGGTTTTGGCGGTCGGCTGGCGACTTGGGTATCCGTCCCTTATCGTAGGGCCTCCTAGCCTACACGATTCTGCTCTCGGCTTCTGTTCTCGTTTCTCCCCTCAGAACTGCGTCTGTTTCACGGTGGGAGGGTATGACATGCATTTAGGCATTCTTGTGTTAGTCTGTGGTATTCCATTTGCTCACTCGTTGATCGTATTACTTTGGTTAATTTAATGTCAGGATTTATTCGGAGTTATGCGACATACTGGCGGATTTGCTACATGTTAGGGTTTACATGGAAGGTGTTGGATTTGTCTGACACCTTACATAGCCACTGAGGACGTCAACCGTATATCGTCATTCCTTAGTGTTTCCGTATTCCACTTCTTTGCGCACTGGTTCTTCCTGACTAGTCTCTTAAACTTCAGCATACTATTCATCACTACTAAATTGTCATCTGCTCCTAGATACGCCTTAAAATCCGCTATCTGATTTTGGAAGCTCTGCCTGACGGTGATGTACTCTAACTAAAATCTACCCGTATATACCGGCCTTTCCCAAGTATCCTACTTCTCTTGTGATTATTGAACTGAGTTTTCTGAAACGTATTGTAGAACTCAATTAGTTTTCCTCCTCTGTCATTCCTACTACCAAGGTCATCTTCTCGTGCAACTCTTTGATCTGCTCCTTTCCCAACAACAGCATTCCAACCTCCCATTGTTATTACATTTTCATCTCCATTTACTCACTGAATTATCTTCGCCATATCCTCGTACATTTTTTCTATCTCTTCATCTTCTGCTTACGACGTTGACAACGAATTTCAAACTTCTGACGTTCAACGCCCCGATTCGTGGAACGTTATCCTTTCGTTGTTTATTCAATCTTTTTCTCATCGTCATTTCGCACTTGGCAGTGACCTCTCGGAGATCCGCAAGGGGGACTAGTCCGGAATATTTTTCCAGTGGAGAGGCCATCATGACACTTTACCAATTACAGGCCACATGTCCTATAGATAAACATTATGTATCTTTTATACAGTCCCCCATTACCTTCTAAATCCTTCATACAGTTGGTCACTGCTGGTTCTTCGGCCTTTAGGGGCAGTTTCCCCCGGCAAGGTCAAGAGAATGCCCTGAACCTCAGTCCGCTCCTCCACCCTCTTTGACAAGGCCATTGGTAGTACGAGTGAGAGTTTTTATGCCAGAAGTCTTTGGCCACCATTATTGATGATTTTTATTCAAAATTTTAGCAGTGACGGCGTTCGAATCCTGGAGCAAGGTCGTTTTGATTACTAGTCGAAGATGCCACCCCCTCTTTTCTTTTTACTCTCGGTGTATGGTGTGGGTGTAAGTCGCATGACATTCCTCAGACCGGACACGCTGAGCTACCGTGTCAGCATCCCTAGATCAAGGGTAATCGTGCCGCTTATATACTGGTGTGCAAAACTTAAGAACCGAAGTAACTTCCTCATGATGTTTTATTGACAAGAAACACAAGCTTGTGAAACTTGGAACATAGGCCTATATAGTAAGAACTGTTACGTGTAGTATAGGAGTTAACTCAAAGAAATACGCAATGAGACGAACAGATATAGAACTTTTATTCAAAGACAGCAATTACACTGTAGTAACAGCAATTTACAGGGTGTTTAAAAAATGACCGGTATATTTGAAACGGCAATAAAAACTAAACGAGCAGCGACAGAAATACACCGTTTGCTGCAATATGCTTGGGACAACAGTACATTTTCAGGCAGACAAACTTTCGAAATTACAGTAGTTACAATTTTCAACAACAGATGGCGCTGCGGTCTGGGAAACTCTATAGTACGATATTTTCCACATATCCACCATGCGTAGCAATAATATGGCGTAGCCTCTGAATGAAATTACCCGAAACCTTTGACAACGTGTCTGGCGGAATGGCTTCACATGCTGATGAGATGTACTGCTTCAGCTGTTCAATTGTTTCTGGATTCTGGCGGTACACCTGGTCTTTCAAGTGTCCCCACAGAAAGAAGTCACAGGGGTTCATGTCTGGCGAATAGGGAGGCCAATCCACGCCGCCTCCTGTATGTTTCGGATAGCCCAAAGCAATCACACAATCATCGAAATATTCATTCAGGAAATTAAAGACGTCGGCCGTGCGATGTGGCCGGGCTCCGTCTTGCATAAACCACGAGGTGTTCGCAGTGTCGTCTAAGGCAGTTTGTACCGCCACAAATTCACGAAGAATGTCCAGATAGCGTGATGCAGTAATCGTTTCGGATCTGAAAAATGGGCCAATGATTCCTTTGGAAGAAATGGTGGCCCAGACCAGTACTTTTTGAGGATGCAGGGACGATGGGACTGCAACATGGGGCTTTTCGGTTCCCCATATGCGCCAGCTCTGTTTGTTGACGAAGCCGTCCAGGTAAAAATAAGCTTCGTCAGTAAACCAAATGCTGCCCACACGCATATCGCCGTCATCAATCCTGTGCACTATATCGTTAGCGAATGTCTCTCGTGCAGCAATGGTAGTGTCGCTGAGGGGTTGCCGTGTTTGAATTTTGGATGGATAGAGGTGTAAACTCTGGCGCATGAGGCGATACGTGGACGTTGGCGTCATTTGGACCGCAGCTGCAACACGGCGAACAGAAACCCGAGGCCGCTGTTGGATCACCTGCTGCACTAGCTGCGCGTTGCCCTCTGTGGTTGCCGTGTGCGGTCGCCCTACCTTTCCAGCACGTTCATCCGTCACGTTCCCAGTCAGTTGAAATTTTTCAAACAGATCCTTTATTGTATCGCTTTTCGGTCCTTTGGTTACAGTAAACCTCCGTTGAAAACTTCGTCTTGTTGCAACAACACTGTGTTCAAGGCGGTGGAATTCCAACACCAGAAAAATCCTCTGTTCTAAGGAATAAACCATGTTGTCTACAGCACACTTGCACGTTGTGAACAGCACACGCTTACAACAGAAAGACGAAGTACAGAATGGCGCACCCACAGACTGCGTTGTCTTCTATATCTTTCACATCACTTGCAGCGCCATCTGTTGTTGAAAATTGTAACTACTGTAATTTCGAAAGTTTGTCCGCCTGAAAATGTACTGTTGTCCCAAGCATATTGCAACAAACGGTGTATTTCTATCGCTGCTCGTTTAGTTTTTATTGCTGTTTCAAATATACCGGTCATTTTTGAAACACCCTGTATGTTGATCCCCTGGATGCTGAAAAAGGCCGGGCAAGGTTCTTAATAGGGTGTGCGATCAATACGGGCGGCAATGCATGCTCTCTGCAACGTGCTCCTATACTGATCACGAGGCTGCTGAGGAGTTGTTGTGTCAGAGCGTTCCATTCCTGCACCTGCAGATTTCACTCCTGCAGGATGATCATTGGCGCAAGTGGACGCTCTGTCATACGCCTCCCCAACGCGTCCCACACGTGATCAGTGGGACTTAAGTAGAGGTACCTGACAGGCCAGTCCATTCGCTGAATATCCTCTCGTTCCGAGAGTTCTCCACTTGCCGTGGTCGATACTCTTGCGCTTTGTCATCCATAAAATTGAAGTCACGGACGCCTGCACGCCTGAAAAGACACCACGGAGCGCGTTGTATGAATGACTTTGACCGATGAGTGCACCGTGTTTAGAGATTTGAAAGTTAGTAGCCAGAGTATGCTGATACATTAGCTCCATTCTTAACAATCATATACAACCGTTCGCTCGACAAAAGATCCGTACCCAAAGACTGGAAAGGTCAACAGGTCACACCAATATTCATGAAAGGTAGTAGGAGTGATCCACTAAATTACAGGCCCATATCGTTAAATTCGATTTGCAGCAGGATTTTGGAACATATATTGTGTTCAAACATTATGAATTACCTCGAAGAAAACTGCCTATTGACACACAGTCAACATGGAGGAAACATCGTTAATGTGAAACATAACTAGCTCTTTATTCACATGAAATATTGAGTGCTATTGACAAGGGATTTCAGATCGATTACATATTTTTGACACTGTACCACACAAGCGGCTTGGAATATCGTGTCAGTTACGTGACTGGATTTGTGGTTTCCAGTCAGAGAGGTCACAGTTCGTAGTAACTGATGGAAACTCATCGAGTAAAGCAGAAATGATTCCTGCCGCTCCCCAAGGTAGTGTTATAGGCCCTTTTGCTGTTCCTTATCTATATAAACAATTTGGGAGACAATCTCAGCGGCTGTCTTAGGTTATTTGCAGATGACGCTGTCGTTTATCGACTAATAAAGTCATCAGAAGCTCAAAACTAATTGCAAAACGATTTAGAAGAGATATCTGAATGGTGCGAGACTTGGCAGTTGACCCTAAATAGCGAAAAGTGTGATGTCATCACATGAGTGCTAAAAGAAATTCGTTAAACCTCGGTTATACGATAAATCTGTCTAATCTAAAAGCCGTAAATTCAACTAAATACCTAGGTATTACACTTACGAACAACTTAAATTGGAAGGAACACACAGAAAATGTTGTGGGGAAGGCTAACCAAAAACTGCGTTTTATTGGCAGGACACTTAGAAAATGTAACAGACCTACTAAGGAGACTGCCTACACTACGCTTTTCCGTCCTCTTTTAGAATACTGCTGCGCGTTGTGGGATCCTTACCAGATAGGACTGACGGAGTACATCGAAAAACTTCAGGGAAGATCAGCACATTTCGTATTATCGCGAAATATGGGAGAGAATGTCACTGAAATGATACAGGATATGGGCTGGACATCATTAAAAGAAAGGCGTTTTTTGTTGCGACGGAATCTTCTCAGGAAATTCCAATCACTAACTTTCTCCTCCGAATGCGAAAATATTTTGTTGACACAGACCTACATATGGAGAGACGATGGCCACGATAAAATAAGTGAAATCAGAGCTCGTACGGAAAGATATAGGTGTTCGTTCTTTCCGCGCGCTATACGAGATTGGAATAATAGAGAATTGTGAAGGTGCTTCGATGAAACCTCTGCCAGGCTGTTAAATGTGATTTGCAGAGTATCCATGTAGATGTAGATGTAGATTATGCTTCTCACACTCTACCGCCTTGACCAATAAAACGATCATTTTCGACAATGCTCCAAGATGTATTACGTTTTCCCAGCTCCCGCCATATGGCTCAAATGGCTCTGAGCATCATGGGACTTAACTTCTGAGGTCATCAGTCCCCTAGAACTTAGAACTTCTTAAACCTAACTAACCTAAGGACATCACACACATCCATGCCCGAGGCAGGATTCGAAGCTGCGGCCGTAGTGGTCGCGCGGTTCCAGACTGTATTGCCTAGAACCGCTCGTCCACACCGGCCGGCCATATGAAGGTACGTAATGTACTCAATAACATTGTCAAGCACGGTCGTTTTGGTGGTCCAGGTATTATGCTGTAGGGAGGCATAATGTTGCACGGACGTGTAAATCTCCAAATTTTTGTCCACGTTACACTCAAAGGCCAACGCTATTACTGCACAGTTCTGCTTTACAAAGTGATTAGCCGGCCGGTGTGACAGCGCGGCTCTGGGCGCTTCAGTCTGGAACCGCGTGACCGCTACGGTCGCAGGTTCGAATCCTGCCTCGGGCATGGGTGTGTGTGATGTCGTTAGGTTAGTTAGGTTTAAGTAGTTCTAATTTCTAGGGGACTGATGTCCACAGATGTTAAGTCCCATAGTGCTCAGAGCCATTTGAACCATTTTTGAACAAAGTACTTCTTTTCAGCTGTAGCATTCGATCCTTATTTAATTTCTGTGTATGGTAGAGTGCGAACACATAGAACAGCGTGGGTGGAGGATCCCTCGGAAAGAGAGGATATTGGGCGAATGGCCTGGCTTTCCTGTTCCTCCGACGGTAGTCTGATCGAGTACATGCGGAATGGGTTAGGGGAAACGTACTGCAGTCGTGCACAGGCGCCAGGGGCCAACCGCGGTGGTGGAGAAATGGAACGCAGTACCTCAAGAACTGTTTACCAACATCTTGAGCACGTTCCAGAGCAAGCACTGCCTTTATTTTGAGTCATCAGTCTTCTGACTGGTTTGATGCGGCCCACCTTAAATTCCTCTCCTGTGTCAACCTCTTCATGTCAAAGTAGCACTGGCAACCTACGTCCTCTGCCATTACAAACAGTATTAAGAACCACGATCCACCTTTTGTAACGTCCAGCGGACCATTACAAATCTCGGTGACCTCATTGTGATTAATGCCTTTAAATAAAAGTGTCGTTTATATTGGTCTGATTCTGTATTTCTTTCAGTTTCCTTCAGCTCTGTACTGTAGAGTTCTTTCTACTTATGGTCAAAGATTTATCGAGCATGTTACTTGGTAGCGACACATAATGCGAAACTTAGTTTCATGCTTGAATTTTGCACGCCAGAGTAGTTCATACACTCCCTAGAGCTCGTTCCTAACAACTTCAGACATTAATCTACGTATAACACAGAAGGAACACATTCAGCATCAATAAGGAAAAAAGCCACACCTAAAGAGCCATTTGAACCATTACATCTAATCTATTGGTTTCGTTAGAAATAATTTAGAACACTGCCCTCTAGATAGTTATTGACTCGCCCTGCTGCTGTAATGTACCTCTCCCTAAACAGTACTTGCGCGCTCAATAGATGGCAACAGTTGCCTAGAAGAACTGGATAAGGGCTAAACAGAATTCGAAGCCGGTGAGTAGGAACGCACTTCTGATTCTTGTAGTCTTTCCATGTTTGAAAATGGACTTCGTTGATCACGGAGGATGGCTAACTCCCGCCCACAGTGAAACGCTTTAAAACACCATCTCCGCCGTACACTGTCCACGAATTGACAGCTTAACCATATGAGGGCTGCCGTTAAGCTCCCCGATCTCCAAACGGTTTCATTAAATTAATAAACATTTATTTAGTCGGAATCAGGAGCAGAATTCAGGCACTTCGACATATACATACGTACCCCTGAAACCACTGAACTGTGCGGGGCGGAGGGTACCCTGTACCACTATGTTCTTTCCTTCCCGCTGCACTCGCAAATAGAGTCCTATATTCTTGCATCTTATCTTCGTGATCCTTAGTCGAAGTGTATACTGGAGGTGGCAGAATCGTTCTGCAGTCAACTTCAGATGCCGTTTCTCCAAATTTCCTCCACAGTGTTCGTCGAAAACAACGTCGCTTCCCCTCCAAGAACACTCATTTGAGTTCCCGAAGCATCTCCGTAATACTTGCATGTTGATTGAACCTACTGGTAACATGTCCAGCAGTCTGACCGTGAACTGCTTCGATGTCTTCCTTTCATCCGATCTTCGGCAGATCCCAAACACTTGACCAGTACTCAACAATCGGTCACACTAGCATCCTATATTCGTTGTTCTTCTTTACTGATGGACCACACTTTTCCAAAAGTCTGCCAATAAACCGAAGTCAACCATACGTCCTCCCTACCTCAATCGTCACGTACTCGTTCCATTTCGTATTGTTTGAAACGTTACACCCAGATATTTAAACGACGTGACTTTGTCAAGCAGGACACTTATAATGCTGTATCGAACAATACGGGTTTGTTTTTCCTGCACATCCGCATTAACTTACATTTATCTATATTTAGAGCTAGCTGCTATTCATCACACCAACTAGAAATTTTATCTAACTGCTGGCCGGGGTGGCCGAGCGGTTCTAGGCTCCACAGTCTGGAACCGCGTGACCGCTACGGTCGCAGGTTCGAATCCTGCCTCGGGCATGGATATGTGTGATGTCCTTAGGTTAGTTAGTTTTAAGTAGTTCTGTTCTAGGGGACTGATGACCTCAGATGTTAAGTCCCATAGTGCTCAGAGCCATTTGAACCATTTTTTATCTAAGTCATCTAACGGCGACATCTTACTGTTCACCACAGCATCATCAGGAATCAACCTCAGATTTCTGTCCAGCAAGTCCGTCAGACCGTTTATGTATACAGAAAATAATAACGGTCCTATCACACTTGCCTGGGACGCATGTGATGATACACCATCTCATGATACGCTTGCCTCTGGCGAACATTCGCCTTCGAGGACAGCATACTGGGTTCTGTTACTTAAGAAGTGTTTGAGCCACTCACACATCTGGGAACCTCCTCCATTATGCTCGTACCTTCATTAACGGTCTGCAGCGGGGCACCGTCTCAAGTACTTTTCGGTAATCTAGAAATACGGTATCTGCCTGTTGCCCTTCATCCACAGTTCGCAGCATATCATGTGAGCAAAGGGAAAACTGAGTTTCGCACGAGCGATACTTTTTAAAATCGTGCTGATTCGTGGACGGAAGCTTTCCGGTCTCTAGGAAACTACCGGAGAGTAGAAATACAAGACAAACTGATCGACAATTTTTATTACTACAAACGACGCGTTTATAGGGTTGCCACCATTAACGTTGGTTGGATCAGCGGTTTACATATGCGTTCCAGCTTGCTGCAGCTAATCATTGACTATGTGTTTTATTTTGATTTTGTTTTAGTAAGCTGCATACTACATGTAATGCATACGTGCATTCCCTTCACGTGTTCAGGCGAAGTATTACGCACATTCATGCGATTGGGAAAGCTCAGTAGCAACCAGGCTACATGTTCATCTGACAATTATGCGTCAGCAAGAAGCATTAAAGATAATGTCATAGGGGGCAATGTTGTGTAACCTTAGTATGGACAAGATCCGACCATTTGGGAGTAGGATCTAACAATCTGAGACAGAGTTCCGAGACAAACTTCCGTCACAATGTCTGCAAACGTGACGTCAGATCCGCCTAGCAACAGCGATCTAAACGCCCGTTGGCTGAAAGTTTGGAAATACACTACTGGCCATTAAAATTGCTACACCAAGAAGAAAAGCAGATGATAAAAGGGTGTTCATTGGACAAATATATTGTACTAGAACTGACATGTGATTACATTTTCACGCAATTTGGGTGCATAGATCCTGAGTAATCAGTACCCAGAACAACCACCTCTGGCCATAGTAACGACCTTGATACGCCTGGGCATAGAGTCACACAGAGCTTGGATGGCGTGTACAGGTACAGCTGCCCATGCAGCTTCAACACGACACCACAGTTCATCAAGAGTAGTGACTGGCGTATTGCGACGAGCCAGTTGCTCGACAACCATTGACAAGACGTTTTCAATTGGTGAGAGATCTGGAGAATGTGCTGGCCAGGCAGCAGTCGAACATTTTCTGTATCCAGAAAGACCCGTACAGGACCTGCAAGACGCTGTCGTGCATTATCCTGCTGAAATGTAGTGTTTCGCAGGGATCGAATGAAGGGTGGAGCCACGGGTCGCAGCATATCTGAAATGTAACGTCCACTGTTTAAAGTGCCGTCAATGCGAATAAGACGTGACCGAGACGTGTAACCAATGGCACCCCATACCATCACGCCGGGTGATACGCCAGTATGGCGATGACGAATACACGCTTCCAATGTGCGTTCACCGCGATGTCGCCGAACACGGATGCGACCATCATGATGCTGTAAACAGAACCTGGAGTCATCCGAAAAATGACATTTTGCCATTCATGCACACAGGTTCGTCGTTGAGTATACCATCGCAGGCGCTCCTGTCTGTGATGCAGCGTAAAGGGTAACCGCAGCCATAGTCTCCGAGCTGATAGCCCATGCCGCAGCAAACGTCGTCGAACAGTTCGTGCAGATAGTTGTCTTGCAAACGTCCCCATCTGTTGACTCAGGGATCGAGACGTGGCTGCACGATCCGTTACAGCAATGCGAATAAGATGCCTGTCTTCTCGACTGCTAGTGATACGAAACCGTTGGGATCCAGCACGGCGTTCCGTATCACCCTCCTGAACCCACCGATTCCATATTCTGCTAACAGTCATTGGATCACGACCAACGCGAGCAGCAATGTCGCGATAGGATAAACCGTAATCGCGATAGGGTATAATCCGACCATTATCAAAGTCGGAAACGTGATGGTACGCATTTCTCCTCCTTACAAGAGGCATCACAACAATATGTCACGAGGAAACGCCTGACAACTGCTGTTTGTGTATGTGAAATCGGTTGGAAACTTTCCTCATGTCAGCACGCTGTAGGTGTAGCCACTGGCGCCAATCTCGTGTGAATGTTCTGAAAAGCTAATCATTTTCATATCACAGCATCTTCTTCCTGTCGGTTAAATTTCGCGTCTGTAACACGTCATCTTCGTGGTGTAGCAATTTTAGTGGCCAGTAGTGTATATACATGTAGGAAACAAGCGAAGTGTCTTTATTGACTGAGGGTCTCTCTTACCCTTCGGGAAGACAGGGCGAATTAGTAGCGAGGTGCCACTCAAAACGCACGGTCGAGTAACCGGGGGCGGCTCCAAGAGAACGGTCGCGGGTAAATATTCCAGCTGTTAAACATGAAACAAAATGAAGGTTAATTATCAGAGAATGCCACGTGTCGTGGGCAGTGCGTATCACGATTATGGAAAGTCAGCAACGTGTTAATGTGTTGTAAAGAGTTGAATATAATGGCTTAGCCAAGAGCCGCCATATTGGAAATTCTATGACATGTGTTTCAAACTGTTCTTTCTGTTTCTTATCAAAACGAGTATAGTACAAAACGTTGTTGACATTTAACAACTGGAATCCCGAAACACCCCACTTCAGCAGGACCACAAACCTACATGGAACCTGGCGCCTGAGCGCTACTACGGTGCGACGAGGGACTACCGAAGCAGCAAGACACCAGGTTAGTGGTACAGAAACCAGAGAAGTAAAGCAGAGTCTCAGCTACAATGCCACACAGGGCGTTGTATGCAGAGTATTGAGATATGAATATAGCATACCACTGACCATTGCCCATTGGCTGTGGGTCATTTCCTGCTGCCGCTAAAGCTTTCTCCTGCAGTAGGTGTGCTTCCTGCCAGGATCACCAGGGGTTTATTTTCCCCGGGCGACGCGAAAATTACTTGCGCTTCAGATCAGCCTACTGTGCCCAGACGGCGGGTAGTAAGTCCTATGATTATTACCTTTTCTTCATTTTCAGATATCACAGTACGCAATGGGAAGAGAAGTTACTGAGGTGCATCTGCTGGGGCCGTTGGGAAGGCTGGCAGTATTTGCGAGACATACTGAAGCATGCAAATCTTTTTCTTCTAAATTCCTATTGGAACGGGAAATAAATTAAACAGTACGGTTCAAAGAAGTCTTCTTCCTGCCATCAAATGCACATTGTTTCTATTTCTTCTTGAGATAAAGAGGTAGATGCCTGACAGCACTGTCATAGGATCACGCTGGCCAAATATCGTGACTGTGCTATTCCGCGGCGCATTGGCCCGCCCTCGTGCGCACTTGTGGGAGAGCGGAGTGTGTGGGCGGCAGGTGCGTATCTGCGGTGACGGATAGCCCGCCGACGGCTGCCAGATTGGGGGATTGCCCCCACGCATCACCTTCCCACCGTATCGCACAACTGCGAGGGCCGCCGGGATTGGCGCCCACAATAAATTGTACTGCTGGCTGCCTACAGGAAGTCCGGCAAGGGGCTGCGGGACTTTCTCTTTCTAGCTGGCTCCTTACATAGTACATTTCCGCTGCTATAAACGCCATCGTGAATCTAACTAGCTGTAATCATGTCAGGAACTTGCTAGTTTCTCGTCATAATTCGCTACTGGTATGGTTTTGTTTCTGGCTTTGTTCCTTGAACTCACTCTGTTTCACAGCAAATTATAAATGCTAATAAAGGAGCAGAGATCAGTGCGTAGCACAGATGACATTGAAAGGAATACAAAAGAGGAACTATCTTGGTATGGCCGATTTTAAGAAACAATTGCGCCATAGTTTCTACACTACTGGTCATTAAAATTGCTACACTACGAAGATGACGTGCTACAGACGCGAAATTTAACCGAGAGGAAGAGGATGCTGTGATATGCAAATGATTAGCTTTTCAGAGCATTCACACAAGGTTGACACCGGTGGCGACACGTACAACGTGCAAACATGAAGAAAGTTTCCAACCGATTTCTCATACACAAACAGCAGTTGACCGCCGTTGCCTGGTGAAACATTGTTGTGATGCCTCGTATAAGGAGGAGAAATGCGTACCATCACGTTTCCGACTTTGATAAAGGTCGGATTGTGGCCTATAGCGATTGCGGTTTATCGTATCGCGACATTGCTGCTCCCGTTGGTCGAGATCCAATGACTATTAGCAGAATATGGAAACGGTGGGTTCAGGAGGGTAATACGGAACGCCGTGCTGGATCCCAACGGCCTCGTATCAGTAGAAGTCGAGATGACGGGCATCTTATGTGCATGGCTGTAACGGATCGTGCAGCCACGTCTCGATCCCTGAGTCAACAGATGGGGACGTTTGCAAGACAACAACCATCTGCACGAACAGTTCGACGACGTTTGCAGAAGCATGGACTATCAGCTTGGAGGCCACGGCTGCGGTTACCCTTGACGCTGCATCACAGACAGGAGCGCCTGCGATGGTGTACTCAACGACGAACCTGGGTGCACGAATAGGAAAACGTCATTTTTTCGGATGAATCCATGTTCTGTTTACATCATCATGATTGTCGCATCCGTGTTTGGCGACATCGTGGTGAACGCACATTGGAAGCGTGTATTCGTCATCGCCATATGGCGCCTGGCGTATCACCCGGCGTGATGGTATGTGGTGCCATTGGTTAGACATTACGGTCACCTCTTGTTCGCATTGACGGCACTTTGAACAGAGGACGTTACATTTCAGATGTGTTAGGACCCGTGGCTCTACCCTTCATTTCATCCCTGCGAAACACTACATTTCAGCAGGATAATGTACGACCGCATTTTGCAGGTCCTGTACGGGCCTTTCTGGATACAGAAAATGTTCGACTGCTGCCCTGGCCAGCACATTCTCCAGGTCTCTCACCAATTGAAAACGTCTGGTCGATGGTTGCCGAGCAACTGGCCAGTCACTACTTGTGATGAACTGTGGTATCGTGTTGAAGGTGCATGGGCAGCTGTATCTGTACACACCATCCAAGCTCTTTTTGACTCACTGCCCAGGCCTCTCAAGGCCGTTATTACGGCCAGAGGTGGTTGTTCTGGGTACTGATTTCTCAGGATCTATGCACCCATATCGCGTGAATATGTAATCACATGTCAATTCTGATATAATATATTTGTCCAATGAATACCCGTTTATCATCTGCATTCCTTCTTGGTGTAGCAATTTTAATGGCCAGAAGTGTATTAGAACACTTCCGTGGAGGACAAATTCAAAACAAATTACATTTCAATTTTTATTATCATGGGCGACGCCTTTCGAGGGTTGCAACCCTTATCGTTGGGTGGCTTCAATGGTTTATGTAAGCATTCCTGCTTCCTGCAGCAAATCATCGACTATGGGTTTTATTTTGTTTCAGCAAGTTGCGGACTGCAGAACACTGTGACACTGACATAACATACCAATGACTCCCCCCAAAAAAAATAAAAAAAAATAAAAAAAAAAAACAACATGAAAAGATTGTATAGGTTCATCAACAACATACATTAAGCAAACGACATGAAATAAACCCGCATGAAGAGTTACAAATCTTCACGCGTAATAAACTTGCGCAGAGTATTCTCATTGGGAAGGCTGAGAGATTGAAATTGAAATTTTTTTATAGCGCCGTTCGCGAATAGATGATACACGATAACTTACTTCCTCTCCCTCAAACAATAAAAGCTATGTACACCAAAACTCAACATCCACTTCATCAAACTGTTCCATTAATTAAATGTTTGTCTTGATCTTACTGTCATGGTCTTCAGTCCGAAGACTGGTTTGATACAGTTGTTCATGTTAGTCTTTACAGTGCAAGCTTGCATAACTACAGGAACCTACATCCATTTGAATCGTCTTATTATATTCAAGCCTTACTCTCTCTACAACTTTACCTCCACCCCCTCGCTTGCCCGATGTCGGCGGATAAAAACAGTACTGCAGTGCTAGTATTGTTCCGAAGTACAACGCAAAATTAATCCGGACACACCGGGCCAGCGACTTTGAGTGGGAATATACATAATTTATATACGAGTACAGGTTGTAGACAGATGGTTGACGACAAATAGAAGTTTGGGTCTAGTCGTGAGTCGAGCTGGCTAGCCTAATAGTAAGGCGACAGCGCGTGATAAGCGGGAAATACAGGTTCGAGTCCCGGTACGGCACAGATTTTCATTGGACGTGAAATCAAACACCTTTCAGCCGTTTAATTTCCAAACATATATTCTTTGGATACCAGTTTCGGCGATTTACAACGTCATCTTCAGGCCCCTAACCGACGTATAGGAATGTTCTGGTCAAAACAGGGGCCAGCATTCGAATACTGGTATCTGTAGATTTCTGCTTGCTATAGCGACCACTTAATCATCATTTTCACTGTCGTCATTCCATTATAAAGTTGATGGTTGTCCATATTCTCAGCTGCGAATACATTTCATGTATTTCATAACGTCTATAATCTCATGCATGTCCGAAGGAACTTCGCGTTGTACTTCGGAATAACACAGGCAGTGCAATATCGAAAATAAACTTCTGCTGCGAACGAGGCTGTTTTGCTGAATTCTAATTACTGCCTCCCTGAAACCAGCTCCTTTTGATGAAACGTATTGCTTGGCAGGCGTTGCTCCTCCTGACATTCGCCGGGAAGTAGTCGCACATGCCGAAAGGAAGAAATTTGAAGAACTGTTGGACATACTCCAAGACCACGTAGTCATTATCAGCTAAGGAAAACTGGACAAAAACTGTGGGCAGTCAAAATAAGTCATCTGCAAGCTGGGGTAAAGCCAGCAGAATGCTTGCCACCGGACACAACTCAGACTGGACCACATGGAGACCACTGAACAGGCTACGAACTGCGTTGGCAAATCTAAGGATAACCTAATGAAATGGGATTCTTACAACGGCAAACAGATTGAGAATGTGGAGAAGTACAGAAAAGTAAAGATCTATGTTATCCTGATTATTTCAACGAGGAGAAGTTGTTCAAAGAAGAAGAAAATGCTAAAGCAGTTTCTCGTTTCAGAAATAAAGGCTGATTTCTATTTTGTAAAATTGTATATACATACATCCATTCTATTTCGTTATCTCAAATTGTACATTTATAGAAACTATGTGTGTGCTTCTGTCAAGAGTAAACAAATAGATTGTACTTCAGATTTGGAATGCAGGACCAGAAAATTTCAACTTTTTCTTCGTCAGAGGTTTTTCCGGTCAAAAATGGGATCATTTCTTTAATGGTAAATTTAGGAGTGCTTGTTCACATTCCCCACCATTCCCATCTCAGCGTTTTGTGTATTACAATTGACACGACTTTGAATATATGAGTATTCTACGAGATTGACTATCTACACGCTATGCGAAGTATATTATCGTGAAGCATAGGAAAAAAAAAGAAGAGGACTTTTTTAAGTTTCATCCAACATAAGTCGACAAGTGGCTCAACACCGCAACGCTTAAAACAGAAAATGATATGACGACAACGCTGTGGTAATGGTGGTTACATAGCGAATTTGGTATTCGACAGTATGACAGTTGTCAATAGCGTCTGAAACAGGAGTTTCTGCGAACAGCGTGAAGCAGAAACGTCTGGAAGTCGAGGTGACCTCTTTCATTCTTGAGATGAGTTGTTTTTACTTCCCTCTCGCCTTTTACGGCGCCGCCAGCCACTGTGACGGCCATACAACTACTTTATTGCGAAATATCTCGGCGCCACGAAGAACAGTATTAAGCGACCGAGCCAGAACGAAAGACAGTCTTTCTCCTGTTGTCTGTCTTGTCACCCATGGCTGCTCAAGAGAAGACTGGAAAAGATAGTCCGTCAAGAAATGTAGAAGGTGCATGTCAGTGATCCGTCTGACACAAGTGAACGAGATTTACTTCATACTCTGTACGAGGACAACCAGGAAGAGCGACTACTCAGTAAGACTTGGTACGTAAAACAAAATAACGATACATCAAAATACAGACATAAAAGTCAAATATATTAGGAAGTGCCAATCAAGAGAGAAATATACTTAAATGTAATGGTATGTGAATTGTTTTTCTCGGTACTGATATTTTTAATCAACAGGTGACTGGGAAAGGAATCGACATCAATAAGAAATAACTGTACTGAATCATATCAGAACGAGAAAAAAAATACTGAGACAAAACAAGACGAAATCACTATCATTTAAGTTTATAAAGTGTAAAAGGTCGCACGAATGTGCAAAATCCCAACAGGTATCCGTATAAAATAAGGGAAGACGGACAGGAAAGAGAGCTAAAGCAGACAAGCGTAGGGCAACCGGAAGAGTATACTATGACAGGTTGCTAGGTAAAGAGTAGGAGCAAACGCAAAAAGGAAGAATGGGTAATCAGTCCTAAATTTATGAAGACGTATCTTATGACATGATTGTAGTTGGGCACTAAGTGACAGAAAACGGGTTGCAGATGATTTCTTTTAATCTTTTGTCGTTGGAAGGCATTTCCCTATTTTTTCCTGCAATACAACAATCTCTTCAATTCTGCGTACTTGTTAGACCTGGAATAAATACTGATTCTCAGTTAAAGTTGAGTGAACACGCAAAAATACTTGCAAACAGAATGTCATCAGTGTGTTATGCCCTTAGACTCCCTTCATCAGTGTGTAAGAACCAGTTTCATTTAGTTACATAGTATTCATATGTACACCTAATTCTTTGTTTTCTGGGGAACGAATATACAAAACATAAAAAACCACACATCAAAAACGTTTTGCATCACCTCGTTTCCGAGAGGTCCGGAACCTGTACAGAAAATTGGACTAGAGATCAACTTAATCATTATATCCGCCATTTTTGCTCATGAAAACCACACATTGCATGTTGTACCACCATATAGTGAGACCTTCAGAGGTGGTGCTGTACGCACTGGTACCTCTAATACCCAGTAGCACGTCCTCTCGCATTGATGGATGGCTGTATTCGCTGTGGCATACTATCCACAAGTTCATCAAGGCACTGTTGGTCCAGATTGTCCCACTCCTCAATGGTGATTCGACGTAGATCCCTCAGAGAGGTTCGTGGGTCACGTCGTCCAAAAATAGTCCTTTCCAATGAATTCCAGGCATGTTCGATAGGTTTCATGTCTGGAGAACATGCTGGTGTGTGTGTGTGTGTGTGTGTGAAATCTTATGGGACTTAACTGCTAGGGTCATCAGTCCCTAAGCTTACACACTACTTAACCTGAATTATCCTAAGGACAAACACACACACCCATGCCCGAGGGAGGACTCGAACCTCCGCGTGGACCAGCCCACAGTCCATGACTGCAGCGCCTCAGACCGCTCGGCTAATCCCGCGCGCCAGAACATGCTGGTCACTCTAGTCGAGAGATGTCGTTATCCTGAAGGAAATCATTCACAAGATGTGCACGATGGAGGTGATTATTGTCGTCCATGAAGATGAATGCCTAGCATATACGCTGCCGGTATGGTTGCACTATCAGTCGGAGGTTGGCATTCACGTATCGTACAGCCGTTGTTACAGCGCCTTCCATGATTACCAGCGCCGTACGTCAGCCCTAAGTAGTGCCACCCCAAAACAGCAGGGAACCTGCAGCTTGCTGCACTCGCTTGACAGTGTGTCAAAGGCATTTAGCCTAACCGGGTTGCCTTCAAACACGTTATAACACTAATACTGGCGTTGCGCGTGCGTACGTGTGCTACACTATTCGGAATAGCACAATTTTCTAACTTGTCACAAAGAAGCCAAGTATAACACTCTAGTAGCGCATTTGCCAAAAATGGTCCAAATGGCTCTGAGCACTATGCGACTTAACTTCTGAGGTCATCAGTCAAAAAATGGCTCTGAGCACTATGGGACTCAACTGCTGAGGTCATTAGTCCCCTAGAACTTAGAACTAGTTAAACCTAACCAACCTAGGGACATCACAAACATCCATGGCCGAGGCAGGATTCGAACCTGCGACCGTAGCGGTCTTGCGGTTCCAGACTGCAGCGCCTTTAACCGCACGGCCATTTCGGCCGGCGGTCATCAGTCGCCTAGAACTTAGAACCAATTAAACCTAACTAATCTAAGGACATCACACACATCCTTGCCCGAGGCAGGATTCGAACCTGCGACCGTAGCGGTCGCTTGGATCCAGACTGCAACGCCTAGAACCGCACGGCCACTCCGGCCGGCGCATTTGCTAAATATGGCATAAATTAACCAAAAGTGTTACGCTCTGGGAGCATTTTGAAAGTTTTTACCGTGTGTTACCTAAGAGACAGAGGAAGTTGGACGTGAATTTCATAATGGCAGCAGTTAGTAGATACCAGAAAGACTAAATTTTGCAAGAAGTTACAGTAACAGAGTTCTTGTAAATGAAATCGTAAAACGGTCGCCAACCAAGTTCTTTTGGATGAATCTATCTTTACTCATGCAAAAGGAACTTTTATTAATTCTTTCTCGTTAAAGTGCAATGAACACCTGCAATAACCAAACGAACTACACAGTGAATAGCAGTAGTTACAAACAGCATACGTAACCAGTCACAAAAAAAATTTGGAATTTATTCCTGTTGGCCATAATCTTCAGTTTTACCTTTCACTACTCTAGCATCTGATGAGAATTAAAGTTTGACTAACACACATATACACATCACAAATGCAATAAGATAACACAGAACACATAAACACATACCTTCTATATATATATACTATTAAATGATTAGTTCAGGTTTGAAACTTCCTGGCAGATTAAAACTGTGTGCCCGACCGAGACTCGAACTCGGGACCTTTGCCTTTCATGGGCAAGTGCTCTACCATCTGAGCTACCGAAGCGCCACTCACGCCCGCTCCTCACAGCTTTACTTCTGCCAGTATCTCGTCTCCTACATTCCAAGCTTTACAGAAGCTCTCCTGCGAACCTTGTAGAACCAGCACTCCTGAAAGAAAGGATACTGCGGAGACATGGCTTAGCCACAGCCAGGGGGATGTTCCCAGAATGAGATTTTCACTCTGCAGCGGAGTGTGCGCTGATATGATACCTTGCATCCGATAATTTTTGGATAGCTTGGATGTTACTAATTGGTGCTTTTTGAGTAGGTACCTTGCATTACGCTGCGGTGAACAATAATGTCAGCGCACACTCCGCTGCAGAGTGAAAATCTCATTCTGGAAACATCCCACAGGCTGTGGCTAAGCCATGTCTCCGCAGTATCCTTTCTTTCAGGAGTGCTAGTTCTGCAAGGTTCGCAGGAGAGCTTCTGTAAAGTTTGGAAGGTAGGAGACGAGATACTGGCAGAAGTAAAGCTGTGAGGACCGGGCGTGAGTCGTGCTTCGGTAGCTCAGATGGTAGAGCACTTGCCCGTGAAAGGCAAAGGTCCCGAGTCCGAGTCTCGGTAGGGCACACAGTTTTAATCTGCCAGGAAGTTTCATACCAGCGCACACTCCGCTGCAGAGTGAAAATCTCATTCTACTTCAGGTTTCTTTAGCTAGAAAACAACTGTTCAGTTTGGTTTCTCCCTGATATAAAAAAATGAAATGGGGGCCCACAAACCATCCCTTCTTTATACAAGCAAACTATATACACTTTTCAGAAATATTTTGCATTATGATAAAAGGTGATTTACTGCTTCACTTGAGATCATTTATCTTGCAAAGTTTTAACATTATTTGTACTGACAATACTCTCTACAACTTCAGAAATAACTTCAAGTAAAAGTTCAATTTCAAATAGCATCAAAACCAAATACCACACCACTTGTGAAACAAGCGATTTTCACTGACAACTTTTATACTGCTGAACATTAAAACACTGATATTTGTAAAATAGAAGCAAAACAAAACACATCGGAGGTTTTTTATAAATTCATCAGTAAGTATCTCCCTTGATTGCAATGAAACCATTAATCAGACTATCCACATTTATATATTTTTGCATTCAGAAATTAGGCATAAGAAATTAACACAGATTATTGTCTGTTTTCACAAACATGATACTCGGTGTTTAATAATTTTGAGGAGAGGACCCTATTAGGTACCATGAAATGAGTAAATTCATGGTTCGAAGACAAAGTTCAGCAATGTGGGAATTATTCTTGCAAATTAAATCACACAAACACTCTGTTTCATATTGTTATACAGTTCTAACCTCTTGGATCTGATGAAGTGGTGTCGCAATAGTGGCGGCGAGCACGTGGCGACTACCTGGTCTCTCCTCTGGCAGTAATATGCTGTTTTTAGTTCTTCTTGGCGACGTGAATATCATTTTTAGAGCCATTTCCAATGTGAGAGCAGCATTTTACAGCCACAATTACACCCGAGGCCATTCCATCTCAAATTAGATACTGGATGCCTCGCTCGGCACCTGTGCTGTTGACTGGTCGGTTGCTAGCTACACTTCCACCTTTTAGCTCGCGTCACACCATTTCCGTAGCGGAGGGGAATCACTATGTCTTTGAAATTATACAATACAAAACCCCTAAGTATGAACCAGTTTTTACATTGCAGTATCTAATATATAAACAAACATATTTAATAAAATTCCATTATTTAAGCACACAGTTATAGTTCTACAAACCTTATTTCGCTAAACCCACTTCCTTGCAGTAATGCAAAGACATGAAGCACTAAAGAGTAAACACTTTATACTTCACATAATACATTACAGTGTATAAACTACTCACTATCGAATATAGTGTTAAAACGTCTCCGACGATTGTCTGGTTGAATACATATGCGACACTCATCGGTGAACAGAACGTGATGCCAAAACTGAGCGGTCCATTCGGCATGTTGTTGGGCCTATCTGTACCGCGCTGCATGGGGTCGTAGTTGAAAAGATGGACCTCACCATGGACTTCGGGAATGAAGTTGCGCATCGTGCAGCCTATTGCGCACAGTTTGTGTCGTAACACGCCGCCCTGTGGCTGCACGAAAAGCTGCGTTATTCAACACGCTGGTGTTGCTGTCAGGGTTCCTCCTAGCAACAATCCGTAGGTAGCGGTCATCCAGTGCAGTAGTAGCCCTTGGGCGGCCTGAGTGAGGCATGCCATTGACAGTTCCTGTCTCTCTGAATCTCCTCCATGTCCGGACAACACCGCTTTGGTTCACTCCGAGACGTCTGGACACTTCCCTTGTTGAGAGCCCTTCTGTCCTAAAGTAACAATGTGGACGCGATCGAACCGCGGTGATGACCGTCTAGTCTTGGTTGAACTACAGACGAGCAGTGTACCTCCTTCCTCGTGGATTGACTGGAACTGATCGACTGTCGTACCCCCTCCGTCTAATAGGCGCTGCTCATGCATGGTTGTTTACATATTTAGGTGGGTCTAGTCACAGCTCTGAACAGTCGAAGGGACTGTGTCTGTGATACAATATCCACAGTCAACGTCTATCTTCAGGAGTTCTGGGAACTGGGGTGATGAAAAACCTTTTTTGGTGTGTAGTTATCAATCTACAGAAAAGGGCCGTAAAATATAACCAAAAACAATATCCAAGCTCAAAGGTCTGTTGAAAACACTGACGGTTTTAGCTACGCCATTTGAGTACATTTACCAGTCTATTGTACACATCAAAAATAACGTTTGTAATGTCTAAACAAACAGGTTCGTCCATGATCTTGGAACTAGTGCTAGGCTACACTTATTCGTAAAACTCAAATAACATTTTATGTGAAGGGATAAAAAACTGTACAATAAGTTGATTAAGCAGAATAGAGAGGTTAATAAAAGAAACTTGTTTAAAAAGGTAGTCAAAAACTACTTGTTAAGCGGTATATTTAATATACTGAAGGATTTCTTACAGAACATAAACTAGAGGTTTGGTAAAAGATGTAACATATGTAAATAATGATAACTATAATAAAACGTATATAATTTCCCATACTTCCTTCACACTATTTTCTTTCCTTCATTTTTTAATTTCTGTAAAAACTTACTCCCAAAACTGTGCATAGTATAATACGAACACATCCTCTTTCTAAGCTCGACCTCCCACTCCTTATAGACGATGCTGACTCAGTTTTTTCAGGGTAACAAAGGGCGAGTTGCTGTACACAGAAGGGAAACAGACAATGTTGCTATGCTCCTGAGAGTGTATGTAACATTATGCTATTCAATAATGTATGTATAGTGTGTGTGGTGTGTACAGTGCTTGGGAGTAAGAAATAAGTGAACAGTGTACAACTAATGTTATAAACAGACTGGACTTCTATTCGGAGAGGGGCGGGGGACTCCAGTCTTCATCTGGCCAACCTGATTTAGGTTTTCGGTGGTTTCCCCAAAAATAACTTCAGACAAAGCCGGGGTGGTTTCTACCATAAGGCCACGGCTGCCTGTCCCATCCTTGTCAGACTAGAGCAGAAAATTTTACAGCCAGGATGTGGAGGATCTCCGCAAAAGTGATCTACGGATGAATAAAACTACTACTACTACTACCACTGCTTCACCCGGCCATGATTGCTGCGTGATAAGCAAAGTTTAGAAGTAGGTATCTCATCTCTTTACACTTTTATTGCTCGTCCGAAACTTCGTGTCTTTTCCTTCATCGCAACTTCCAAGTACAAAAAAGTTGAACAATAGTGCTGATATAAGCTTCATCCTCCTCAAAAGAAACTTTCATTATCTACAATTGAGTTTTACAGATTTTGTTAATTTTTTTACAACAATTTAATTCTCAGAAGAAACAGCAACGAGGTGTTGTTAATTTTACAATTTACTATTTCTAAATACAAACAACGACGTTACTGGTTTCGAGCCAACAAGTGCATCGTCACACTGTCTTTCACTTCACAAAAATTTCTTTTAGCTTATGGTGAACAAGAGATGTTGATTGTTTTTAGTTATAGTGGAAGTTTCTTGGAGTATTGGTGCTCACAGCCAACAACGAAGTTCGAAAAATATATTTTTTACATTACTTGGACCTAAAGATGATGAAACAATCTTTAGCTCCAATGTTCTAACGATTGCGGGCATCTTAGTCCATCTGACACTAACGAAAAACTTCTCACGATCCACTTCTGCTTTTTCTCCAGCCCGCTTTCAACTACTACGAGCAAAGTCAGTTACTACTCTGGTGCCACTTCTATTCCTGCAACCATGCTTATCTTCGTACAAGAAATCTTAAATTCTACTTTGTATTCTAATATACAATATTACTGTCATCAATTAACATTAGTGACCTATCACACAGTTGCTTGACAGTTTTCACATTTATCTGTTCTTGATTTTCATTGATAAAGTGATGAAAATGCTGTTGTGGTTGAGCGCAGACTACCTACAGCTACAAACGCATTCATACTCTACAGTGAACTGTAATTGCTGTCTTCATTGCACCGCATATTCGAGTTTCTCCTCCTTCCATTCACGTATCGAGAGCGGAAAAAATGACTCCTTAACTTTATCTGTGTGTGCTGTAGTTTGCCGAATAATATCTTGGCGGTGCCCCACGGGAGCAGTACGTTAGAATTCCTAGTATATTCCTAGATTATCCATTCGATTCTTTTTCTTGGAATCTTCTAAGCAGACTTCGAGGAATAACTGGCGACTATCTTTATCAGTTTTGGTTATTCAGCAATTAAATGTTGCTCTTTCCGCGGAGCAAACAAATTATTCGTGCTGTTCTTCCTTGTATGCGTCCATTATCACCTGGCAATCCTGCCTGGTATGAGTTCAAACATTTCAGCTATGTTCTATAACGGGACGTAAGGGTGTTTTGTAAATTATCTGCTTTGTGGAGTGACTGCATTTGACCAGTATCTTATCAATGAGCCAGAGTCTACCACCTGCTTCACCTACGACTGAACTTGTACAAATATGATAATTCCTATTTCATATCCCCACAAAATTATTGCAGCCAGGTCTTGATATAAGTAGGCTTAGTACAGTTGCGACTCATTGACGCTTTAGTCAATGAGTACTACTTATCTACTTTTTGTGACGAGCACAATTTTATAATTTTGAACAGTCAAAGCAAGTTACCAATCTTTCAAACATTATCGATTAGTCACTGGATATTCATGTAGCTTCTTTGGGATACTACTTCTCATAGAAAATTAAGGCTACAGTTAAATTTTGTTAATTTTACAATTTACTATTACTAAATACAAACAACGACGTTACTGGTTTCGAGCCAACAAGTGCATCCTCACACTGTCTTTCACTTCACAAAAATTTCATTTAGCTTATGGTGAACAAGAGATGTTGATTGTTTTTAGTTATAGTGGAAGTTTCTTGGAGTATTGGTGCTCACAGCCAACAACGAAGTTCGAAAAATAAAATTAACAAATTAAAAAAAAAAAAAAAAAGAGAAGCCAACCTCAGGGAAGATCAGTTTGGATTCCGTAGAAACACTGGAACACGTGAGGCAATGCTGACCTTACGACTTATCTTAGAAGAAAGATTAAGGAAAGGCAAACCTACGTTTCTAGCATTTGTAGACTTAGAGAAAGCTTTTGACAATGTTGACTGGAATACTCTCTTTCAAATTCTAAAGGTGGCAGGGGTAAAATACAGGGAGCGAAAGGCTATTTACAATTTGTACAGAAACCAGATGGCGGTTATAAGAGTCGAGGGACATGAAAGGGAAGCAGTGGTTGGGAAGGGAGTAAGACAGGGTTGTAGCCTCTCCCTGATGTTGTTCAATCTGTATATTGAGCAAGCAGTAAAGGAAACAAAAGAAAAATTCGGAGTAGGTATTAAAATTCATGGAGAAGAAATAAAAACTTTGTGATTCGGCGATGACATTGTAATTCTGTCAGGGACAGCAAAGGACTTGGAAGAGCAGTTGAATGGAATGGACAGTGTCTTGAAAGGAGGATATAAGATGAACATCAACAAAAGCAAAACAAGGACAATGGAATGTAGTCTAATTAAGTCGGGTGATGCTGAGGGAATTAGATTAGGAAATGAGGCACTTAAAGTAGTAAAGGAGTTTTGCTATTTGGGGAGCAAAATAACTGATGATGGTCGAAGTAGAGAGGATATAAAATGTAGGCTGGCAATAGCGTTTCTGCAGAAGAGAAATTTGTTAACATCCAGTATTGATTTAAGTGTCAGGAAGTCATTTCTGAAAGTATTCGTATGGAGTGTAGCCATGTATGGAAGTGAAACACGGACGATAAATTGTTTGGACAAGAAGAGAATAGAAGCTTTCGAAATGTGGTGCTACAGAAGAATGCTGAAGATTAGATGGGTAGATCACATAACTAATGAGGAAGTATTGAATAGGATTGGGGAGAAGAGCAGTTTGTGGCACAACTTGACCAGAAGAAGGGATCGGTTGGTAGGACATGTTCTGAGGCATCAAGGGATCACCAATTTAGTATTGGAGGGCAGCGTGGAGGGTAAAAATCGTAGAGGGAGACCAAGAGATGAGTACACTAAGCAGATTCAGAAGGATGTAGGTTGCAGTAGGTACTGGGAGATGAAAAAGCTTGCACAGGATAGAGTAGCATGGAGAGCTGCATCAAACCAGTCTCATGACTGAAGACCACAACAACAACAACGGTTAAATTTGTTATTAATGGACAAAATTAGCAGCTAGTGAAGCCTTACGTTGCCAGGGAGGAGATGGCGGCCTTAATATGGTAAAGTTTACACGTAAGTGTGGCATCGTTTAAGTAGTGTTTTGGAGGTTAGGTTGGACCAGTGGAATTTTGCTTTTAATCTTCAGCCTGTGCACATTTTATGAATATGTCTATCTGAAAATAAATGCTGGATCACTCCATTGTAAGCCAGGCTTTGGAGCAGCTGACTTTTTTCGTTACCTTTGCATATATAGTTCTCACTGTAATACCTTCCGTGCAATTGCAAATCATGAGCATGTGATGCTATTATTACTAATGGAACTGGTCATTTTCCTTCTTTATTCCCATCATATTACGGTATTAGGTTTTACAACCTGGCTCGTTCACTACGAATTTTTTATGTGCGTGCTGTCACAGTCTTGTTGCCCTACAATACGAACGCATCTCACTGCATGACGACAGCTAATGATGATGTTTTTAGTCATTGTGCTTTAATTATATACTGAAAATTTAGGTCCAGCCGTTAAGAATTTTTCTACACGAAAATTTTATTTTAAATTAACGTCTAGGTTGTTACCAGACTTCCCTGGAAAGCTTGAAGTTACGTCTACATCTGTCAATGACTGTCCATCCTAGTTAGCATGCTACGTCATCCTTGCTAAGAAATTCTCAATCGAATCACAAGTTACGTTTTATATGTACCCCATATGATCGTAATTTCGTTAGCAGAATTGGTGTGGTACTGACTGAAATGGATTTAGGAAGTGTAAGAAATACTAGACCACCTTGAACCAGGGCTTTCAGGATGTCGTAAGAGTAAAGCGTGAGCTGGAGATCGCATGATCGATGTCTTCGGAATGCATTCTGTTTGGGGTGGGGGAAGTGCTTGAGTTACGTCATTATTTTTGGGCTGCTTTACAAGCTTCTCGGTATGTGTGTACAGTGTACATTAAGTGAAGTTTTGATACGCTGCCGAGCGCGGCCAGTGTTGGAATATGCAGCGAGCTAGTTACGTACTCTCTGGAACGAGCGACGCTTACTTCATACATTATCAATATGAACTTAAATTTCGTCGGATTACTTCTACTTGAGACTGTGTACAGATTCTTTATTTTGTTTAAGCCACATTGTTGAAAGCCATTGAAGGAAAATATCAAAATACGTACGATCGTTGTGGGAAGAGAATCTACTTATCGTGTTGAAGGATAATGAAGTTGTGAACTGTCGGAGTTCTGTATATAATTATCCATATCAATCAAGGTACTTCACTGAAAGTCCCATTTCATGTACCAGGAACTTTCTCTACGTAAGATACAGGGAAGCGTGAAGGCTGACGGGTTGATAGATTCCTGCAACGTGGTCCTTGCGATTTGTGTAAACTTTTAAGAAACAGAACTGCCTGTCAACGTACAACATAGCCAGAATACCCGATCGTCCTCCGCTCTGGGCTTCGTCGTAATACATTAGACGAACTCTCTGATTCTTGTAGCAGAAGTAGCATTTCACAGCAGAGAGGGTCATTCACCGATAAATGATTTCAGCAAAGTTTTTCAGGTTTCTTTGGCAGATCTGTTATGGATGGCTGGCGTTTGCAGGACTACAAGAGCTAAGGACATTGACATCTGTTTGATATTTAACAGAAAGGTTCAACACCATGTGGAAACCACAATATTAAAATTATTTTCTGCAAAAGGAAATATTACTCATAGTTAACAAATATTATTAATTAAATTTGCTCTGTTTCGTTTATGATAGTCTACAAACATAAATTTCAACTAGACCAGAAATCTAAATAGACATTCCATTAACTTTTTAACTTGTGAACCAGCATTCAGTTACACAGATGTTGTTTAAATATTCGAGTTAGGTAATGATGTCGTTGTCTTGTAGATCACACCTTTCGTGTTTTCCTCCAACCACTGAGTACAATTTTTTTTGTTCAAGAGATCTGCAACATACTACGGCAAAAATCGCAACTTTAATTTGGTAGTTCTTCTTCAGTAAAAGGCTGTTTGTACTGGTGTTAATTAGTTTTTGGTCCTGTGTTTTGTTGTGTACGTTTCGCATCATTTCAGTGTTTCTTTGTTGGATCCTTTTTGTTGTCTTCTTCCCCTGTAATAGACGACATGGTACAGACACTTTCTCTCGGAGACGCCAGAACCCTAGACTCTAATTCCTGTTTCTCAGTGAACCAGCGTCTCTCAGACACCACCGTCATAGTTGGAGCTTTTGCTTTCTCTCTCCCTTTTTCTCTGTCTCTGTCTCTGTCTCTCTCTCTCTCTCTCTCTCTCTCACACACACACACCTTGATCCGTGGGATTGTGCGCCTCCAGTACGGCGCGCTCGCTACTGAACGCAGACATCGTTAACTGCTGTTCCTCTGGCTCCAGTCCGCGGTGCGGAACCTAGTCGGCACGGTGTAGTTACAAGCTTTGTGGTGCCAGGCGACTCGACCATATGTAAAGCGGACAATTGTCGTTAGACAGTCGCACGGCGCTACTGGTCGGACCGGTAGCTCGCTTCCTTTGTCAGCGGGGTCAGTGGAAGAGGAGTGTGGAATACAGGAGCAGCGAACTGCGCGAGCCGGCTTCCTGCAGGCTTCTGTGCAAGGTGCTCAGCTACAGCTATTGCATATTATGACCTGGCGCCAATTCATATTTGTACCCTTGTATGTTCAGTGATACTGTAACGTCCTTCACACCTTTTTATAGCTTAATTATACAACTAGCGGACTTGGGTATGAGATAGTTAACAGAGAGAACACATTTCGTTGCTAGATGGATCTGACAACGTTGCCTAATGCTAAAACGTTTCTCTTTAGTTCACGGATATTAAACTTCTTCCAGTTTTACAGTACAGATCGTTTTACTTTGTGTATTGAATTTTTGCACGTAACACACTTCCTAACAATGCCTCGACCAAGCCACGCTCGAGTTAAGGGGAGGTTTACCATCTTTTGGTTAAAAAATTCGATTTTTTTAAAATTGCATTTTAGGATCCAGGAAAGTGTTTAGAATCCACCCCTGAAACGGTTTTTCCGAATACGGAACGGAAATGTTTGTTATTCGCGGTTGAACAAAAAAACGCACCTGCCTGAAATAGCCCTTTTTCACGCACCAATTTTTTTTCTTTCGGAGGACGAGTTATTGTACCGGTTCTTGGGAGGAAAAACACAAAATTCAAATGAAAGTTTGAACGTGTGTGTTTGGGAATTAGCCCCCAAGCATTTGCATTCTGGTGCGAAAACTGTGGAAATTGCGATTTTCCTGGAAGTAAGCAACTTCAACGAAGGGTATTCAGCAATTCTGAAGACCACGACAACGATGGACGTCACGCTGGGACTCTATTAAACACAGTTCGCCAAGCATTCGGACGACCACCGGATTCAAGCGGCCGAGAACCGTTTGTCACCGGCCGTACGAGCGGCTCTGGAGCAGCACAGGATGGCCCAGATCGAGCAGAACGCCCTCTATGAGGAACAGGAAGGACTAGTTTATGGACCCGGAATAGCAGATTGAACGTACGTTGCATAATATTGCATTTATATATAGTCAAAACTTCAAACGCGTTTTTCTCGAAATGACCTTTTTTTTTTATCGCGCGGAATGGTAACTTCAAATATATTGAACCGATTGGCATGATTCTTTGTTTCCAAAGAAGCTAACTAGATTTTCTAGGAGTTGTACCACTTTTATTCCGATCCATCAACTATAAATATTTTTACTTGGCCGACGAAGTCGAAAACTCGATGAAAAATACCCCATTTTTTTCCCAATGGCCTCCATTTTGTTTCATATGGTCCAAATAACTGAAACGAGGTACAACTCCTAAAGAATCTTATATACTTCGCTAAAGTCAACTCAATTTTTATTTCAGACGAGCCGGCTGACCTGTGACATACCGCGCGTGGAGGTCTACATCGAAATTTTATTTCGTTCGAACGGCACATCCGCCTTTGCTCTTCGACATTTCCGTTCGAAAAAATTCTAGTTTTTAGAGGAAATATCAAAAACATTTTGACCAAATTTGACATTGATATCTATAACAAATCCAGAGAAAAAAATTCTCAATGAACATGCTTTTTTCGGGCCAAAGATAGTAAGCCTCCCCTTAACAGTACCACTTCCGCACTGAAGGTGACCATGCCGTATCGCTTTTCCAAATCAGTCTCTTAGGTTAAAATTGAAGAGCAAAAGAAACTGGCACAGCTGCTTAATATCGTTTAGGGCTCCCACAAGAACGCAGAAATGTCGCAACACGAGCCGTGGGGGGTAGCCGCGTGGTCTTAGGCCGCGTCACGGTCCGCGCGGTTCTCCGACGTCGGAGGTTCGAGTCCTCCCTCGGGCATGGCTGTGTGTGTTGTCCATAGCGTAAGTTAGTTTAAGTTAGATTAAGTAGTGTGTAAGCTTCGGGACCGATGACCGAAACAGTTTGTTCCCATAAGAACTTGCCACAGATCTACAATTTTTTTCGCAACACGACGTGGCAAGGACTCGACTAATGTCTGAAGTGGTCATGGAGAAGACATAATGAATCCTGCTGGGCTGTCCATAAATTCGTAAGATTACGAGCGTTTTTTAAATCTCTTCTGAACAGCACGTTACAAGGCATCCCAGGTACGCTCAATAATGCTCATGTCTGGGGATTTTGGTGCCCAGCGGGAGTGTTTAAACTCATAAGAGTGTTACTGGAGCCACTCTGTAGCAATTCTGGACGTGCGGGGCGTCGCAAGTCCGTCGGAAAACGCAATGGACATGAATGGATGCATATGCTCACACAGGATGCTTACGTACGTCTCACCTGTCAGAGTCGTATCTAAACGTATCAAGGATCCCACATCACTCCAACTGCACACGTCAACACTATTACGGAGCCTCCACCAGCTTGAACAGTCCCATACTGACATGCAGGTTTCATGGATTCATGAAGTTGTCTCCATACCAGTACACGTTCATCCGCTCGATACAACTTGAAACGAGACTCGGCCGTCCAGGCAACATGTTTCTTGTCATCAACAGTCCAATGTCGGTGTTGACGACCCCAGACGAGGCGTAAAGCTTCGTGTCGTGCAGTCATCAAGGGTACACGAGCGGGCCTTTGGCTTCGAAACCCCATATCAATGACGTTTCGTTGAATGGTTCCCACGCTGACACTTGTTGATGGCCCACCATTGAAATCTGCAGCAATTTTCGGAGTAGTTGAGCTTCCGTCACGCTGAACGATTCTCTTCAGTCGTCGTTGGTCCCGTTCTTTTTCCGGCCGCAGCGATGTCGGAGATTTGATGTTTTACCGGACTCCTGACATTCACGGTACACTCGTGAACTGATCGTACGAGAAAATCCCACTTAATCACTATCTCTGACATACTGTGTCCCATCGCTCGTGCACCGATTATAACACCACGTTGAAACTCACTAAAGTCTTGATAACCTGCCATCGTAGCAGCAGTAACCGATCTAACAACTGCGCCAGACACTTATATAGGCCTCGCCGACCGCAGTGCCTATTCTGTCTGTTTAAATATCTGTGCATTTGAATACGCGTGCCTATACCAGTTTCTTTGGCGCTTCAGGTAGTCTTTTTATAACAGTTCAAACAGTAACATCTTCCACCAACGGAAGCTGCTGACTGACAAGGAATATACTGTTTCGTCCATTGATTGCATATGTAATTACGCGCACCTTCCGCAAATAAATCGTATCTTTACTCCCTATTGCCATTCCTACCTATAGAAAGCTTCCAAACTCAATAATTCGTCCCTTTAGCAAAGCATTGAGCAATCCATTGCCGTACATGTCCATAAGATTTACAACTGACCGTTCCTTACGAAACTCGAAAAATGATTCTTTTACTCGCATACTGGCGCGTGACCGGAGGCACTTGGGCATTGTTTGACACAAATACCGAGACAGAGACACTGCCTGAAAGATACAGCTCTCAGCTCCAGAAAACCAGTGATGAGTAAGGGCCACGATTTACTGCATCAACTACTATCGACAGCAGTATCCCTTACAACAGTATCGCCCTGAACGACACCCACACTAGTTCAACGACACCGCAATTAATTACAAACTGACAGAAGAAACTGTTGAAAAGAATCTTGTTGTTTAATATTGCATTTACTTAAATTCGGCAGAAAAAAATTACCTTCTCAATTACAATCAGCGTAGGTTCGATATGGGGAACTCTGGTAGTGCTCATTAGCGGGTCGCAGGCTTTCTAAAATCAACGGATGTGCTCTAAATCATAGTTCACGAATGTCGGAAACTAACCCTCCTGAAAATCCAGTTTAAGGTATTTTTGAATGAGCAGCACTTGATGAAGGTAAACAAACAATTGTTTATAAGGTTATTTCTCCACAGTAGTTAATTAATACCAAAAGTAACCCACAGTCTACATAGAACTGCTTTATTTTATCACATTTTGTGTAATTTGTAATCCTCGCTAATAAAGAATGTGTTCCTACGAACCGTGAATCGTTTGATGAGAATGTTCACCACAGTATCAAGGTTAAAGTTTTCTACTTCTTGTTTGTGGCCATGCATGAGGGTGGTGTTGTTCCATTTCTCTTGCATCACTGTGTCAAGCAGCGTAAGTTCTTAATCTTTTCACGGCAGAGAAAGAACATTATACATTGCAGGCAGAAACTGGTATAGTTGCAAACATCTTTATCAATTTCGTCGCCTTTGGAATCAATCCGCTGACGTGCATGTTCGAGAAGAAGAGCACTAGGTCTTCCGTTTATCAACGACATAATTTTTAGATTTACACACATCTAACATATTTCTGTGTGAAATTAATTTTTCTAGGGCAAAATTATCCTTATAAAATTCTATTACATAACTGCAATCTTTAGTTTTGGAAAGAAGAAATATTCCTATTTCTTTGAAGTGAGGCATAGCAGCTTCGGAAAACAGATCCTCGAAACAGTAAATCACAATATCTAAAATTATCCTATGATAATGACGAGCGCTGACAATAACATAGGTTAGAGTACCGTCGTCAAATTTTCGAGAAATATTTCGAACTTTTGGAACTTTCGGATTGACGATATCGATTGTTTTCGTCAATTTCAACCAAGAGCTGCATACTTTATCGAAACTTTAATCAGTTCGAGATAACTTCACATCTCGAGCACTATTAATGTTATTTATGGCTTTTTGGAGCTGTAGAGACAAATATTGCAGGAAAACATTCAAAATTTCAACTGGCTCCAAAATTTTAATGACAAGTCTAGTGATAAAGGTAAATTCTAAGGAACACAGAAAATTTAGAAAACCTTTAGCTTTAGCACCGGCATCGATATTTCTAACTCGAGTTCATTAAGTTAACCGTTCGTAAGTCTGAAAACTAAATTTTCAATGAATTTATTAACAATAACACGTGTTGGGGTGTAAAGGTCGAAGAGATACAGGATGAATAAAGTCAATAAAATTCTCCTGCGCTTGTGACCGCATTGTCAAAATACACTCCTGGAAATGGAAAAAAGAACACATTGACACCGGTGTGTCAGACCCACCATACTTGCTCCGGACACTGCGAGAGGGCTGTACAAGCAATGATCACACGCACGGCACAGCGGACACACCAGGAACCGCGGTGTTGGCCGTCGAATGGCGCTAGCTGCGCAGCATTTGTGCACCGCCGCCGTCAGTGTCAGCCAGTTTGCCGTGGCATACTGAGCTCCATCGCAGTCTTTAACACTGGTAGCATGCCGCGACAGCGTGGACGTGAACCGTATGTGCAGTTGACGGACTTTGAGCGAGGGCGTATAGTGGGCATGCGGGAGGCCGGGTGGACGTACCGCCGAATTGCTCAACACGTGGGGCGTGAGGTCTCCACAGTACATCGATGTTGTCGCCAGTGGTCGGCGGAAGGTGCACGTGCCCGTCGACCTGGGACCGGACCGCAGCGACGCACGGATGCACGCCAAGACCGTAGGATCCTACGCAGTGCCGTAGGGGACCGCACCGCCACTTCCCAGCAAATTAGGGACACTGTTGCTCCTGGGGTATCGGCGAGGACCATTCGCAACCATCTCCATGAAGCTGGGCTACGGTCCCGCACACCGTTAGGCCGTCTTCCGCTCACGCCCCAACATCGTGCAGCCCGCCTCCAGTGGTGTCGCGACAGGCGTGAATGGAGGGACGAATGGAGACGTGTCGTCTTCAGCGATGAGAGTCGCTTCTGCCTTGGTGCCAATGATGGTCGTATGCGTGTTTGGCGCCGTGCAGGTGAGCGCCACAATCAGGACTGCATACGACCGAGGCACATAGGATCAACACCCGGCATCATGGTGTGGGGAGCGATCTCCTACACTGGCCGTACACCACTGGTGATCGTCGAGGGGACACTGAATAGTGTACGGTACATCCAAACCGTCATCGAACCCATCGTTCTACCATTCCTAGACCGGCAAGGGAACTTGCTGTTCCAACAGGACAATGCACGTCCGCATGTATCCCGTGCCACCCAACGTGCTCTAGAAGGTGTAAGTCAACTACCCTGGCCAGCAAGATCTCCGGATCTGTCCCCCATTGAGCATGTTTGGGACTGGATGAAGCGTCGTCTCACGCGGTCTGCACATCCAGCACGAACGCTGGTCCAACTGAGGCGCCAGGTGGAAATGGCATGGCAAGCCGTTCCACAGGACTACATCCAGCATCTCTACGATCGTCTCCATGGGAGAATAGCAGCCTGCATTGCTGCGAAAGGTTGATATACACTGTACTAGTGCCGACATTGTGCATGCTCTGTTGCCTGTGTCTATGTGCCTGTGGTTCTGTCAGTGTGATCATGTGATGTATCTGACCCCAGGAATGTGTCAATAAAGTTTCCCCTTCCTGGGACAATGAATTCACGGTGTTCTTATTTCAATTTCCAGGAGTGTATAAAACTACCGACGTTCCGGTCACTATACACAACTATAATACAGAAACAAAAAGTATGATTAAAAAAAATTCACGAGCGGTCTGGCGCAACCAATAACCACCACAATCAAACTTTAAAGATGAGAATATTTTATAAAGGACAACTATAATACAGAAACAAAAAGTAGTTTTTTTCTTTATAGTAAACGGAAACACCCTGACGAGGGTCACTTGCAACAGCGACCGAAACGTCGGTAGCTTCACATATTGACAATGCGGTCACATACCCAGAACAATTTTATTGACTGTGACAATGGCCACGGAAGCCTACGTTTAGAGGATGACTGAAGTTAGCACCTTGGGTACTTAAACACTGCTAGTCGCTTGGGGGACAAAATTGGTGATGGCTTATACATTTGAAAGATAGTCTCTCACCATGTCTGAGTGAATGAATATCTATCGACGCAAAACAGGTGGTTTACGTCTCTGTCGGCCGTTATCGATCGGGCGGAAAACATGAAAATCTGCTTGTCGTTTCCGCGAGAATGAAGCGCTGGGAAGTTGTCAGTTCTTTCTGGAGAACTGAGAAGCGCTAACCGCTCTTACATGGGCCAACGCGAGAGTTGATGTCAGAAATGGCATAATTGGCAGCTTTGAACTTTTTTCTAATGTTGATGTTTTTCTTTTATTTATTCTATTACACGTATGAATGCATTGTCACGCGGTGGTATGAATTAATAAAATTCAGGTGGTTAAAAACCCACCCCGGTCATTATCAAGTGGAAAGACTGACTGCTGTGTCACCCACCGTGGCCGCGTCGTTATATAGCCGCACTGCTGGCTGTGACGTCACTGGTGCTCTCTTCCTCACCATATACGGTAATGTTTTCATCCCGCGTCCGTCGCGTCCATTTTAACATCGCGATAGCCGGGTCCCAGGCTGTGCTGAGCTGCAAACCGCCGTCCTTGTTGATAGTGTTTTCAGAGGTTTTTATTTCAATAGCTTCTTTTATGACGCCATCCCAAGATCCCTTCGTCCTCATAACGACAGAAGTTTCGTCGAATAGAATGTGTCCATTTTCTAAGGCGTGTTCTGCCACGGCTGATTTTTCTGGATAGCGTAGGCGTAAGCACCTCATGTTCTGCCTGGGGTTGCTTCACAGTGCGTACTGTGGCGCATGTTTCTTGCGTTAGCTGAGCACCTCAAAAAAATTCTGGGAGGGTGCCCGAGCACCAGAGCACCCACGGATTCGGCACCCCTGGTTCAACAAATCTGATATCCTCATTTCCATGGTACAAGCAGACCATAGCTACGGGGGGCCAAGTTCATGGGGACTGCTGTGCAGAAACGGGAGTTGAAAGTAGAGTGTACGTGTGTGTGTGTGTGTGTGTGTGTGTGTGTGTGTGTGTGTGTGTGTGTGTGTGAGAGAGAGAGAGAGAGAGAGAGAGAGAAAGTAGATCGTGTGAGAGACATCTGGGCGGAATCATGAGTGGAAGAAAGTTGATGTGTCGACAGAAGTGCCGACACAGTGTGATTTGAGGGGACCGCAATGCACGCTATAAACACACGAAGGATGGCGTGAGGTCTGAAACAGGATACGTAATGAATGCTATAAAGAAAAGTACGTAGCTTTTGGAATACTTAACTTTAATCCATCCTTGTTGTGTACATCGTTCTTGATGAGACATGCTTTATACGATAAGTATCAATTGCTATGTAAGGCTAATGGCGCCTTGCTAGGTAGTAGCCATGGACTTAGCTGAAGGCTATTCTAACTGCTAGGCAAAGGAGCGAGGCTTCGTCAGTGTAGTCGCTAGCTACGTCGTCCGTACAACTGGGGCGAGTGCTAGTCCGTCTCTCGAGACCTGCCGTGTGGTGGCGCTCGGTCTGCGATCACTAACAGTGGCGACACGCGGGTCCGACATGTACTAATGGACCGCGGCCGATTTAAAGCTATCACCTAGCAAGTGTGGTGGCTGGCGGTGACACCACAAAAGTTATACTGAAGACTAGTCAGTATCGAAAATCAGGCGTCAACTAAAGGGAAGAACTGAAAGTGCAATTAAAACAATAATATTGGTCAAAGAATTAGAGGAAAGGATGAGACTGAGTCTTCCAGTCCAGACTGTAAACCACTCAGGTTCCTTTCAGGCTACGCTGATGCAATAGCTCCATATTTAACAATCATATACAACCGCTCGCTCGACGACAGATCCGTACCCAAAGACCGGAAAGTTGCACCGGCCACATCAATATTCAAGAAAGATAGTAGGAGTAATCTGCTAAATCACAAGTCCATGTCATTAAAATCTATAAGCAGCAGGATTTCGGAATATATATTGCGTTCGAACATTATGAATTATCTGGAAGAAACGGCCTATTGACAGTCAACACGGATCTATAGAACATCGTTCTTGAGAAACACAGACACCTCTTTACTTACACCAAGTGTTGAGCGCTTTTGACAAGGGATTTCATATTGATCCCGCATTTCTAGATTTCCAGAAGGCCTTTGACACTGTAACACACAAGCGGACTGTAGTAAAATTGCGCGCTTCTGGAATATCGTCTCAGTTATGCGACCGGATACGTGACTTTCTGTCAGAGAGGTCACAGTTCATAGTAACTGACGGAAAGTAATCGAGTAAAACAGAAGTGACATTTGGCGTTCCCCAAGGTAGTGTTATAGGTCCTCTGCTGTTCCTCCCGTATAAACGGGAGACATTTTGAGCAGACGTCTTAGGTTGTTTGCAGATGACGCTAACGTTTATCGACTAGTAAAGTCAACAGAAGATCGAAACAAATTACAAAACGATTTAGAAAAGATATCCATATGGTGCTAAAATTGGCAATTGATCGTAAGTAATGAAATATATGATGTAATCCACATGAATGCTAAAAGGAATCCGTTAAACTTCGGTTGCAATATAAATCAGTGAAATAAAGGTCGCAAATTCAACCAAATAACTAGGATTTACAGCTACGAACGACTTAAATTGGAAAGAACGCATAGAAAATGTTGTGGGGAAGGCAAACCAAAGACTGCGTTTTATTGGCAGAACACTTAGAAGATGTAACAGATCTACTAAAGAGACTCCTACACAACGCTTGTTCGTCCTCTTTTGGGGTACAGATGCGCGATCAGGGATACTTACCTGATAGGATTAACTGAGTATATCCAGAAGAGCAGCACGTTTTGTATTATCTCGAAATAGGGGAGTCTGTCACGGACGTGACACAGGATTTCGGGTGGACATAATTAAAACAAAGGCGTTTTTCGTTGCGGCTGAATCTTCTCACGAAATGTCAATCACCAACATTCTCCTCTGAATGTGAAAATATTTTGATGAGGCCGACCTACACAGGAAGAAACGACTGTCATGATAAAATAAGGGAAATCAGAGTTCGCACGCAAAATACACAAAACGTTTTGCATCACCTCGGTTCCGAAAGTTCCGGAACCTATACAGAAAATTGCAGTAGAGATCAACAAGTCATTTCCGCCCTTTCTACTGCTCATGAAAACCATACATTGTATGTTGTATCACCATACAGCGAGACCTTCAGATGTGGTGGACCAGATTGCAGTACACACCGGTACCTCTAATACCCAGTAGCACATTCTCTTGCATTGAAACTTCCCTGTACTCGTCGTGGCATACTATCCATAAGTTCATCAAGGCACTGTAGGTCCAGATTGTCCCACTCCTTAAGGCGATTCGGTGTAGATCCTTCAGAGTGGTTGGTGGGTCACGTCGCCCATAACAGCCCTATTCAATGTATCCCATAACAACGATAAATGATTCAAGTAGAATAAATAAGGATGACAAAAAACATCATTTTATTTCAAAGTGGCAGATAATGAATTTACCGTAAACAGGTCCATTGATGCATTAGAGACCAGATCACAGAAATGTGTGACCTTTAATTGTGAAACATTAATCTATAACTAACATTGCTTGTGTTACCAGTGACAAAGGATCTATGAAACCTGTTAATGTGCCTCTTCAAACCCACAAAACTGATTAACACCTAATAAGTATGGGTATACGGACGGTTTTTGCTACATCACTGAACACCCTGTAACTAACATCAGTTTCTGACTTTGGATGCCCCTTCACTGCCAGTTTCTTCGTTGCTCTACGTCCACTGCCCATATGACGCCCTAATACGGTTCTAGACGTTCTCCCACAAGTCAATTGCTGGACGGATATCATGGACAGCAAATGTATAATCGAAACTTCCTGGCAGATTAAAACTGTGTGCCTGACCGAGACTCGAACTCGGGACCTTTGCCTTTCGCGGGCAAGTGCTCTACCAACTGAGCTACCGAAGCACGACTCACGCCCGGTACTCACAGCTTTACTTCTGCCAGTACCTCGTCTCCTACCTTCCAAACTTTACAGAAGCTCTCCTGCGAACCTTGCAGAACTAGCACTCCTGAAAGAAAGGATATTGCGGAGACATGGCTTAGCACTCCGCTGCAGAGTGAAAATCTCATTCTGGAAATGTATAATCATTTGCATTGACACAAGCACCGTCGTAATAATACGTAACACATCTGACTTCTTCACAGCGCTCAACAATCCAGTTAAGACGGTCAAAAGAAAGTTCATACCCGAGCTAGCTTTGGATACGAGCACTTGGTGAGTAATCTTTGGCTCGTCTGCCAAAGCACTTTAATTTTAGTTTACCACATTCCAGAACTTTCAGCCTAGCATTTCATTATTGGCATTGTGGATACGAATAATATCATTCATGTCTTTACCGAGATATCGTGTTCTCTCCATCGCCGTCCTTTGCGCGGTAGGGGATTCCAAAACATCTGGGCTGATGGATAGACCGAGAATTTATTGTCGGAATCCGCTATAGGTATAGATGATATCCATCTTTGTGTTGAAAGTGGGAATGGTTGACCGGGTGCATGATGTTGATTTGGTGCAGCAATCATGTTCAACGGACTGATAGAGTTACTGAAATCGCCATGGTTCACCGGGCATTCCGATACTGTTGACTTTGTCTGTCCTTCCCTGTGCATGGAGCACACTGCCATCGGATTTACGTACATCTTCGCAGGTTTATTGAAACCATGTGATTGTACTGAACCCTTCGTGTGGTAGGGCCCAATTAATTGTGAAGCCTCCACCATGATGGCAGTTAAAGTGTTTCCTAGCTCTCCATAAAGAGGCTAAAGGACACACAAATCGATTAAAAACGAATCAACAACAATACAAAGCTAAACACCTACGACCACTGCAGACGACCATGGAACATTGCGCCATTAGACCACTAGGCCCGAATTCACCCTGGCCGCAGACATGGAAGTAATATCTGGTATGCCCCAGAGGAGTAGGAGTGCACATCATCACTGTGCGTTTTATATACTAATAATTTAGCTGATCGTACGTCACAATCTCAGGCTCTTCGCAGATGATGCTGTTAGCTATCCAGTAAAACTATAGTAATACAGCCTTAGATCCAGACTAGAAACCACCTGAGTACGAGACGAAGTCGATGTGTTAAACGTTTAAAAGTAAACTGCATTTGAACCAAAATTTGAACTTGAATTTAATTCAAGATTACAAACGCTACAGTAAATTTAAATACTGCCTTAGGTAATCGTAACGATAACCTCGTAAATTTTTATTGTATGTTTCAGGTGCAAATCACTGAAGAGGAACAGTTCCGGCTTTGAAATATTACCAAGTCACTATCGGATACCAACATACTCATATCATCTGATAATGTTTAACTCGTAACCTTTAAAGATACTGTTCGTTTGACCTGAGGCTGAAATGTAAAACAAAGAAAGGACAAACATATCTTTCCGTCGTAAAATCGTAAAAAATGGAAGACAGAAGATAGTGGTTATAAGCTCTTACCTAAATTTCATTCATATCAGAAAGAGATCAGAGTTCCTTCCGTCATTTGTTTCTAGAAGCTTGTTGCAAAGTCAAATCATCATGTTCCGCTACTACTGCTTTTAACGTGCATACCTTCATTTCAAGAGGGGCGATTTGGGTTGAGTACTGAAGGAAAATACCTGCCGGCGTGTTTAATTCAGGAGACTTAATTCAGTACTTGCCCATAGTTTTAGGTCTAACTGTTGAAAATGGTGGCAACTTCACAATAAATATACTCTTGTTGTTCAGAATCGATCAATGGTGCATTGACATCTCGATTTTGACAATTTTTTGGTTTGTGGGGCGCTCAGTAGCGTGCCAATCTGTACCTGTACAAATTTCAAATGTTTTCACTGTTTAGCCTAGCCATTTTCCCAGATGATAGTAACAACACAAACACTCAGTCCCTGGGCGGAGCCGGCCGAAGTGGCCGTGCGGTTAAAGGCGCTGCAGTCTGGAACCGCAAGACCGCTACGGTCGCAGGTTCCAATCCTGCCTCGGGCATGGATGTTTGTGATGTCCTTAGGTTAGTTAGGTTTAACTAGTTCTAAGTTCTAGGGGACTAATGACCTCAGCAGTTGAGTCCCATAGTGCTCACAGCCATTTGAACCATTTGAACCTGGGCGGAGTAAAACCCTCGACTCGGTCGGGAATCGAAGCCAGGACCCCGTGAGCCAGAGGTAGCAACGCTAATCACTACACCACGAGCAGCTGACATGTCAGCGCTCCTCGCTCATCTCTATGTCCAGCGCCCTGCCCTCTGCATGCTGTCATTCGCAGCCTCCTTACACGACAACAGAGCAGCATTTTAGGGGGAAAGAATGTGCTGGCGTAAGCTGTCGCCAGCACACCGGTCAGCGAAGAGGTTCCAAGAAGGTCGATAATAGGTGTTGAATCAAGCACGCCTATCAGGGGAAAAGGCCGACGACAGACTCGCAAGCAACGAGCCGCCAACGGCGACGCCGTGTACCAGAGGACCCAGTCAGCCACAGTCAGCTAGCCCAGTCACAGACAGAGTCACTATTCTAGTTGACGTCTGGCAGTTCGTGTCACGGACTACAAGAGTGTAGTGTTTGTAGTGTGACATGTACTTCGCCAGCAGTGAGGCTAACGTTGGCTATTACGGGGGGAGCTTGTGCCACAACTTGCTTAAGGAAGCTTTCTTGTTCTTGTGAATAAAGAGCCCTGTTAATACATGTGTATGATTGTGTTTTAGAAAAAGGACACCGTCCACCAAACAACATCCTCTCCCTAACTTCCCCTGATACAAGACTCCACAGTGTCAACGACGACCCAAAGTAATAATGAGCGTAAACGGCTTTCTAAAATAACAACAGTTTATTTTCTACTACTTGAATCGAAAATCTGAGTCATTTTATGCCACTGTTAACTTTTCTGTTAACTGATTATGTCAGTTTCGTTCCTTGCCAGGTCTGAGTAACATAAAGCGGCAATTTTTCTAAAATTTGTTTTTTCTGTGGGGCACCACCACCCAAGAAACTTTCACAACTACTAAAATTGGCCAACATCTCGAATTCAGAGTAAGCTAAATGAAAGAAACTGGAGGCTGGCAGAGTGGCAGAGCACTGCATGAGCTGATGAATCCCGGTACCTCCTTCATCACGCCGTCGTCTTCCAAGGGAACAGCTCATTGACACTTGAACTGCGGGCCAATAAAACTGTCTGTTCGAAACTGGTAATGGCGCAGGTCCGTTTCAGTAAACAGAATTATTAACAGTGGCTAGTTATTGTTTTTACTTTCTTGTGAGAATTACCCTGATCAACCAGAACATTATGACCTCTGACCTCCCGTCCACGCGATAGCACTGTTACCTGGTGAGAAATGACTGCCAAACAGACGTACACATGGTGCATGTAGAGTCAGTGAGCGTGCTGTCAGTCTGTAGAATGGCAAGGGTGCGCGGTCTATCTTGGTGTGACCGGGTCAGGTTGTGATGGTCCAGAGGCTCGGGACGAGCATTTCTGAAACGGCACGACTTGTCGGGTGTTCGAGGAGTGTTGCGGTGAGTGTCTTCAACATGTGGCGAATCCAAGGTGAAACCACGTCCAGACGTCGGCGGGATTGGGTGGCCGACCCTCATTACAGATGTTGGACGTCGTAAGCTGAGCACACTGATAAAACAGGACAGGCGACAGACTGTGGTGGAACTAACATCAGACTATAATGGTGGGCAAAGTACAGGTGTGTCTAAACACACAGTGCACCGAACACTCCTAACAATGGGCCTCTTCAGCAATCGGACCATGTATGTACCAATGTTAACACCACAACATCAGAAACTATGATTGAAATGGGTTTGTGACCATTGGCACTGGACGTGGGCGCAGTGGCAGAGCGTTGCTTGTCTGATGAATCCCTATACCTTCTTCATCATGCCAATGGGAGGGTGCGATTCCATTATACTTATACTGTGGGACGGAGTCATGCTGGTGGCGTCTCCATTATACTATGCGGAACATTAATGTGGGCATCCATGTTTAGTGGAGCTCGTGTAAGGCACCATGACGGCCAACGAGTATCGTACATTGATTGCATACCCTGTACACCCATTCAAGAAGATCATGTTTCTCGATGGCAGTGGAATTTTTCAACAAGATAATGCTCCATGTCCCATCTGCCCCCCTCCCCCCACTCCCAACTAGTCAGATCTGAACCACATCGGACACATCTGGGATGTGATTGTACGTGACATCAGAGCTTATCGTTCCCCACCCAGGAATTTTCGGGAATTAGGTGACCTGTGTGCGGATGTGTTGCCAACTCACTCCAGCGACGTACCCAGGCCTCATTACCCCTGTTATCCGTGCCAAAGGTGGAAATACCGGCTATTCGATAGGTGTCATAATGTTCTGGCTGATCCGTGTAAACTGTCTCTTTACAAAACGACAATTTCATTATGTTAACTTCCGACGAAAATTTGAGCAGGACTGGGTAGCTCAGGATTGAAAGTTCACAGGTTTACTGCCTGAAAACCACTGGATTGTTATATGTCAATTCATGAATTTCAGCAAACTTTGTCTACTTATTGTGGATTTGTTTTCTAAACAATCAAACATCATAAAACCGCCCTGAAAGGCACGGCAGCAATGCGGTAGAAACTTGGATAATTTAGCTGCTTTAGAGTACAATGATGTTGCATAGCATCTGAAAACCATTTTATTCAAGTTGACACTGGTCCTGGAAGCCTACGAGCTTATATTATCAATAATCACATTGGAATAAAGTCAACATGGATAATATGTGATCGGTCTAAAACTGCAGAGAAAACTCAATTTGCAGACGAAGATGGCAGACACGCATCGTTTGTAAGAGAGCTCAGCAAAAAATTCCTTGATATCACCAGTATCGACATCCTCATGTACTGTTCAAAAGCATTTTTGTTGTAGGCTGAACACCAGATTAAAATGTAAATAAATATATTAAAATTTTAAATGGATCGCAAAACACCAGATATTTAGATCTGGAATAGTTAATTTTAATTATCTGATTGGACTGGGTGTGCGAGAAGAAAGCATTTGAAAGGTGAAAGAACTACTTTCCCGTAAAATTAGAAAAACAATTTGATGATGCGTCCCATTCACTTGCATTTGGATGTAAAGGTTGTTTCTTAAATTAAAATCATTCTGTGATGGTTGCGCATGAGGTTATTCTTGTTTTAATGTGGCCATGGAGATTAATTTAGTATTAATTAAGTTATAGCATTTTTACTTGCACGCGATTGTATGTAGTGAGGTAATTCGATATGCTACATCAACTGCAATTGTAATTACAAGACCTTTGATGTGTAATATAATTAATATGCTTTACGAGCTACACGGATCACCACATGTCAATTGTGGTACATCATTTAGATAAAGGAGACTTCTACAAATAATTAGTGTTATACAGAAAACTGATAAATAGACGTAAAAAACTAGATTCACTGACAATGTATCCACAGAAAAAATATACTGACCCTGAATATATGCTATACGAAACAGACTGGAGAATTACATGCAAAATTAAAATATTACACGAAATAAATTTCCGAAATTGAAACTAAAGCATTAAAGTTATCAAGGTCGTGTACTAAAGATATTCCAGTCTACAGGAGGCCGCGAGTTACCGACCTTTTACAACGTTCAGCATGGACTTCAGCATATAACTTAAATTATGTGATACTTTAGTGTTGTAAAACGCTGACAACTTGTCAAGATCATGTCTACAAATTTCGACATACTCACCATGATAGCAAAGAATATTGGTATTTCACATCAGCAATAAACAGAAAACAATTTTTTAAAATGCAGTAAACATATAAAACAGATTTATAATTTGAGAAAACATACGGAAAATGATCTTGGAATGAATAAACATATAATTTGGCTGATTTATACGATGTGTATAGTTCTTAGCGACGCATTAGTCAAATATTTTGTTGTACATTTCTATATTTCGCTGCGCTGCGCGTGTACTCTATATGTACTGAACAGTTCACTAATTATTGATTTAATAAACGCCATCCTCGGTTTTAGTGCAAAGCACACTTATGATCAGCATTAAAGAAATCTGGCGTTGGTTCACATGCGTAACCAAAACAAACAAAAAGTGGCCAAATATTCTAAACCAGCAAAGACATTTAGACGCTGTGTAAATTATATGGGCATAACGAAATATGCCTTAGCTAAAGTGATGGAACTGATTTTAAAAGTCGAATAAAATGATAGATTGCGTAGCCTAAATAGTAATAAGACATATTCTGTATAATGGGCAAGAATTACGTGAGAGATAAACTACTATGTCTTCTGTCTGACTATGAGCGACATAAATATGTGAAATGTACAATAAAGTCTTTACGAAGTTATGCCATTCTTATTCAAAGCAGATAAACTTTTAATGTAAACAGAATTAAACAAATGAAATAATCGACGAATGCGTGGTCCAGGAACTTACATTACGTAAGCTTTCGTAGAATTATATATTAATCAACTTTATGAGGGTTTACCGTTCGTTTTCGCCAATTAAAAACATTTACCCCATGCTTACTGAATTTTAAACAAAAAAAATTTAGTGACGGTATCTTTCGCGACGGATTTGTTGTATAAACTGTTCTCAGTGCATCTGTAGCTTTAATTCTCGAAGAAAATCCGATCCAATAACGACCACTGTGTTCGCCTGGAAAGCCACTGATCATAAGTACGTCGCTTCATAAAATCCACTGCGGTAACGGAGAAAAAAGGAAAGCTACACTTTTTAGACGTCCTAATTGAGCAGAAGTTAGGCGTTCGGCTTGGACACTATAAGCTACGTAAACCGATCCACACAGACCGTAATTTCCACGGTTACAGTTTGCATCAACCAGCTAAAAGAGAGCATTGCTGAAAACTTTGATACATGGAGGTAGAAGTGTATCGGACGAGAACACTCTCAGCGCCGAAATAAACGACCTAATGTCCGCGTTCAGGTAAAATGGCTGTCTGTCACACGAAATTAAATCAGCTGTCATCCAAGTCTGTCATGCAGCTCAGAAAGTTCAGCGTACGGCCTTCCTTTCGTTCTGAGGAGCAGCATCAAGTAAAATTGGAGGGAATCTTAACCAGATGTGGAATTAAAAGCGTCTTTCAGTTTCTAAGGAAAATAACAGAAAAGTATCGCCGTGTGAAAAATGGTCGTGGGCTAAGGTTTGCAGGTATTTATAATGTGGCAGTAGCTCAGTGAACCGGTCTATTCGAACAGTTTTACAGCGCTGCATCGAACATCAGCAGCACTCCAAGTACAGGAATACAAAAAAATCTGCTGTCGTCGAAAGCAGCAAAACGAACAAGTGCAAAACGTTGTTTCATCAGACACTGTTTCTAGTCCACACTTCAAACTAGAGAACTCAGTCCTGAAAGAGGGCATGGATACTAGGATGTTTGTCAAAAATTGCAATAAAAATGTGGGATTCGCAATGAGAATTGCCGATTTATTTTTTATTGACGTGAAAACTTCTATTCTCTCGTCTATCAGACTTTTTTGTGTGACGAAATATCGTCAGGTTTGAATCACTAATAACTACAAGACCAATAATAAGTAAACACTGGTTGCGCCCTGTGTCGTACCAGCATAGGCGCGTGCACCTGTTTGCTACGAATTGGCTTCGTGTAAAGCTATAAATCAGTGTAGTGTAGAAACGCGTTTAGTTAGAAAATTGATTCGAGTGCAAGTGAAGAGCTTGTAGCGCTCTGCTAGGGTCCTAAGAGAGACTATAAAAATATTCACTGGAATGTAAGTGAAAATCGGTACTAAAATGAAAATTACAAAACACGAGTAGAGAAACAAGGTTGTCTCATACGACTCGTTACTCTGCTACGAATTTTAGAAAACGCATTTCCGGGGGAATGCTCGCATCGAAACGAATCCGAAAAGCCTAAAATGTGCAGTGCTGAGCTAATTAGAGAACGAGAACAGCGTCAGAAAGGAAATGGAAAAACGGCGAAAAGCGATTATACAGCTGGCCCATTAGGCATACAGCGGTGACCGACACTCCACATTTATGATTTATTTTTATCTTTAGCTGTTAAGCCGCACTGCAACTGTCTTTTTAAAAAATGTTGGAAACTGCCAAATTCGTACTCCATCAGGCAGCCGGATAAATATACAACCCTATCGGAGGTGTAGCGGGTTGCGTGTGCGCAACATGGCAGGCGCGTATCCTTCTTTGACGTCGGGTAGGTAAACAAATAACACAACTCAGTGTGATGGTAATTTGTATAGCGAATTTTAGTTTTGATTGATAGTTTGTCTGGAACAATTGTTGGCACTTACTGTTCACTCAAATTTTCAACTCATTTGATACCCATAGCAATTACCAATTGCATTTGCAGTAGCATAAGTGTTAAGAATCAAGATAAAACTGAAGTAATATTAACTAAACAGACACTTCTTTTCCTTGTTTCACATTTTTATTGTTAATCTTACTGCGCAACCTAGGTTTCGGGTTATAAGCCCATTTTCAAGTACATTATTGATTCCCAAAGATGATAATGCACTGATAAACATGATGACAAGCAAAGATAATTATCTCAACTTCTTAAGGTATCGATCCAAAGCTTAATGTAAAATTACATCAATGGCCATATTTTACAAATTACATACATAATTACACAATTCAGCAATCACACTAACATGACTGGACTAAAGTTATACATCAGCCAAGAACTTTTTGACTATGGTGGAGCTCGGCCCAAAGTTTTGCTTGAAAAGTCCATGTCTGATGCATAACTTTAGACTGGTCGTGTTAGTGTAATTGCTGAATTGTATAATTAGGTATGTAATTTGTTAAAAATGGTCATTGACGTAATTTTACATTATACTGTGAAACGATACCTTAAGAAGTTATAATTATCTTTGCCTTGTCATCACGTTTATCTATGCATTATCATCTTTTGGAATGGGTAATGTACTTGAAAACATGCTTATAATCCGAAACCTAGGTTGTACAATAACATTAATAACAAAATTGTGAAACAAGGCAAAAAACAGTGTTTGTTTCGTTAATTTACAATGTTTCACCAAGAACCCACAGTTGATTCAATTAAAATGAAGTAATTTTCATTGGTTTTCGCACTTAATGTTAATTACTTGGGCAAACTCGGTTTTGCTTCATGCAATCTGACAGTGAACCGAATAAAATCGGAGACAGACTCACACGGATTGATCAATACGCGCCATAAAGGAACTCAGATAAATCTGAAAGAAAAACTATCGAAAATATTTACTGTACAGGGTGGCTACAAAATCCCCCCAGCCCAATTAATAGCCACCTTAAGCCCCTAAACTTGAATAAATAACGTGAACAATAGTTCTTTACAGAAGTTTTTTTGTGATATGAATTACGTAGAGTTGCTCGTGAGGCAGTGCACTATTACTGATGAAGATCTACCATAGTGGGTCCTCCAAATCGTAACTGATATGAAAATTGCTGATTTAAAGTCGTTTTCGGCGTGGTTAAGCAAATTAAAGAAATCGTGTAGTATAGGAGGTCACAAAGCAATGATGTTTAGTTCAAGTAAAAGTGTAGAGGAGATGCCATTAATTCACAGCTGCCATGAAGATGAAGCTTGTTGTTACCTAGACATCTGCTGTGACTAATAGTGATCAACAAGGTTTCATGAAAGAACTATAACCAGACCACGCTTTATCATTTTGAGGTGAAAAAAAAGACTGTTGTGCAGTCGATTAGCGCTGTGACACATTCATATACAACAACAACAGTGATAAATATGCGTGGATTACTTTTTTTGCTGCTTTATACAGAGTGGTCCATTGATAGTGACCGGGCCAAATGTCTCGCGAAGTGAGCATCAAATGAAAAAACTACAAAGAACAAAACTCGTCTAACTTGAAGGGGGAAACCAGATGGCGCTATGGTTGGCCCGCTAGATGGCGCTGCCATAGGTCACACGGATATCAACTGTGTTTTTTTAAATAGGAATTCCAATTTTTATTACATATTCGTGTAGTACGTAAAGAAATATGAATGTTTTACTTTGGCCACTTTTTTCGCTTTGTTATAGATGGCGCTATAATAGTCACAAACGTATGGCTCACAATTTTAGACGAACAGTTAGTAAAATAAAAAAAGAAGCGATTAGTGACAAAAATTTTATAATCAACCCATCAGAACCTGGAAAAATAGGAAAGAACAGTTTCTAACATTTCATTCTTAACGATTTCTAACCGTTTGCGGACATTAATTCATTGTTTAAGTTGGACTCTTGGACTTGACAAAACGCTACCTTTGTCTTTGAGAAGACGACGAAAAGACTATTTATATAATTCAGATTTCATGCGAAACGACCAATGTGATTCTCGCTAAAGCTCTTTTTTGACTGTCAGGAATATTTTTAAGCAAATTGTCCGTAATGTAACTTCCTATAGCTCCATGTCATTTGACGTTTATCAGGAGGACAATACACCTAAATTTCAGTCGTTGTGCCTTATCAGTTCGCGTTAGCACATTTTACGAATAGCTTTACGTTTGCTCGGTATACAGCACAATAAACAGAGCAACAGCCAGGACCATTTCTTGCTCCACCCCAATTGTGTGTGATAAAACTAGTGATTACTGTGATCTGCTTGAAAGCATTACGGTATTTTTTCTTTCGTCCGGTTGACCTGGTTTAACCGTTTGTTTTCGTCGTTAAAATGACATTTTTGTGACTAATATGGGGGATAAATAAGGAAGTGATTCATTGTTACTAAGATATATCTTATTCAAAAGTTATTGTAAAACCTATCCTATAGAAATTGTTATAAGGTGGTGTATGTGTAAGAAATATTTCGTTTCAGTAAATCAAGTCACGATTGATGGAAGTCGTCTGCTAGTCCCCTTTGTAAGAATTAAAGAATTACACATGCAGCAGTTTAGCTGTTGATACTAACTGTCTGTTATTCAAAACATTAATGGTACGCGACACTTTTTTTAGGTGCTTCAGATTCACTTCTGTCCCTCTGTATATTAGCACCACCCGGCGCTACGCTCTCTCGTCACGGCCAATCGAACGCTAGGCAGGAAGGCCTGTACAAACCACTGTCATAAGCAGTTATCCGTGCGACAAGAAACAATAACTTCAACAGTTTTCAAAAAATACTTGTAATGCGTCTTAGCAGCAACTTTTAACAGCATATTTCTTTCGTTGTATTCTTTTCACACAGAAAAAATTTCAGGGTAGGTTTCGGTATGTCGGATTGGACCATTTCCCTAGTAAGTACCTACCACCATAGGGTAATTATAATTATCGTATTACAAAGTACCGCATTATGTGTTGATTAATATTGAGATACAGCGTAACGAGGGCATGAAATCGTTGGGCTACTGTATTTGACTTTGTGGCCACATAGTTATAAGAGAAGTGCTATGTAAATTACATTGTGTGGGAATGTCCTGTCAGTCCGTTGAATGTATACAAATTCAGAGCACTTTTCATTAGATGAGATCTGTATATGGCAGCTTGAGTCATTAGCTTCAGTTTGTACAGATATCTATATCATAGTGCTAATTTTGAAGTTGTCACAATAGGAAATATTAGCACTAATACCTATGACCTAAAGAATGAATGATTACGCGACAGCAAATACACTCCTGGAAATGGAAAAAAGAACACATTGACACCGGTGTGTCAGAGCCACCATACTTGCTCCGGACACTGCGAGAGGGCTGTACAAGCAATGATCACACGCACGGCACAGCGGACACACCAGGAACCGCGGTGTTGGCCGTCGAATGGCGCTAGCTGCGCAGCATTTGTGCACCGCCACCGTCAGTGTCAGCCAGTTTGCCGTGGCATACGGAGCTCCATCGCAGTCTTTAACACTGGTAGCATGCCGCGACAGCGTGGACGTGAACCGTATGTGCAGTTGACGGACTTTGAGCGAGGGCGTGTAGTGGGCATGCGGGAGGCCGGGTGGACGTACCGCCGAATTGCTCAACACGTGGGGCGTGAGGTCTCCACAGTACATCGATGTTGTCGCCAGTGGTCGGCGGAAGGTGCACGTGCCCGTCGACCTGGGACCGGACCGCAGCGACGCACGGATGCACGCCAAGACCGTAGGATCTTACGCAGTGCCGTAGGGGACCGCACCGCCACTTCCCAGCAAATTAGGGACACTGTTGCTCCTGGGGTATCGGCGAGGACCATTCGCAACCGCCTCCATGAAGCTGGGCTACGGTCCCGCACGCCGTTAGGCCGTCTTCCGCTCACGCCCCAACATCGTGCAGCCCCCCTCCAGTGGTGTCGCGACAGGCGTGAATGGAGGGACGAATGGAGACGTGTCGTCTTCAGCGATGAGAGTCGCTTCTGCCTTGGTGCCAATGATGGTCGTATGCGTGTTTGGCGCCGTGCAGGTGAGCGCCACAATCAGGACTGCATACGACCGAGGCACACAGGGCCAACACCCGGCATCATGGTGTGGGGAGCGATCTCCTACACTGGCCGTACACCACTGGTGATCGTCGAGGGGACACTGAATAGTGCACGGTACATCCAAACCGTCATCGAACCCATCGTTCTACCATTCCTAGACCGGCAAGGGAACTTGCTGTTCCAACAGGACAATGCACGTCCGCATGTATCCCGTGCCACCCAACGTGCTCTAGAAGGTGTAAGTCAACTACCCTGGCCAGCAAGATCTCCGGATCTGTCCCGCATTGAGCATGTTTGGGACTGGATGAAGCGTCGTCTCACGCGGTCTGCACGTCCAGCACGAACGCTGGTCAAACTGAGGCGCCAGGTGGAAATGGCATGGCAAGCCGTTCCACAGGACTACATCCAGCATCTCTACGATCGTCTCCATGGGAGAATAGCAGCCTGCATTACTGCGAAAGGTGGATATACACTGTACTAGTGCCGACATTGTGCATGCTCTGTTGCCTGTGTCTATGTGCCTGTGGTTCTGTCAGTGTGATCATGTGATGTATCTGACCACAGGAATGTGTCAATAAAGTTTCCCCTTCCTGGGACAATGAATTCACGGTGTTCTTATTTCAATTTCCAGGAGTGTATTTTAGTTCCCCTAAGGTTGTACGAATGTTAAACGTTTGCCACTTGAAAGAGTACTCGTACGAATTTCATCGCTAAAATCATTTCACTGTGTGCTAAATCGCTAGATTGATGCATGATCTAGGACAATATTCGATGGTTTTTGGGATATTTACACATTAAGTTACTAGTAAGCCGTTTCTAACATGTGTGAGACTGGTTGTGATCTATCTTCCTACCATAGTTGCGCAAGGACGCTCTGTGAGTATTTACTATCAAAAAAAGTCTTGATCACAATTTATTTATTACGGTGACCGGTTTCGGCCACTACCGTGGTCTTCTTCAGACCAATGAGTAAGAACCTCCTTCTGCTGGAGAATCCATGGCCTGCAAGGTAGGAAGACACCAGCTCATCATGCAGAGATCAGAAGAGTGCAGCAGTATGGAGAGTGATGTATTTAGACAGTTATCTCAATGTCGGTTTCACTAAAAACGCTTGTAAAGGAAACGTTATAGCTAACAGAAATTAGTGTACAGGTTTTCGATATGAAGGTTTATTTTTTTCCAAGTATGTCTTTATGGCATATCAGTCGAAACTGTAATACGTGCAGGATGGTAAAAAATTGATATTGGGGTTTCACAACTGTGAAGCGAAGTTCCTACAATTCTAAGGTTCTTTAACAGTAAGATGGTTGATGACCGTGTCTGGGGTCGATAAAATACAAACAAACTAAATACAATCGGGGGCCGGCCGGGATGGCCGAGCGGTTCTAGGCGCTACAGTCTGGAACCGCGCGACCGGTACGGTCGCAGGTTCGAATCCTGCCTCGAGCATGGTTGTGTGTGATGTCCTTAGGTTAGTTGGGTTTAAGTAGCTCTAAGTTCTAGAGGACTGATGACCTCAGAAGTTAAGTCCCATAGTGCTCAGAGCCATTTGAACCATTTCACAATCGGGGCAAGAGATATCAATTCTAAAAATGCACAATGAAAATACCCAAAATTGAATGGGGTCCATATAGGGTACGTAAATATCACTAAAAATATAACTGCACAATTAAAACAGTTCAATAACTTCAGAGTATAAATCACTCTGCTGTGGCTCATCAGTCCTTTTAGTTAGATCAGATGTCTCACGTTTCTGCTTCAGTTAGGCCTGACAGTTGTGAATATATTTAACTACAGGTCATGGTTGAATGTGTAGAAAAATAGGAGTGACGGAGATGACCGCAGTTCCGTGTGTGAATTGAATATCACTTTTTGGCACAGCGTGACTGCGGCAGCAGTGGCTGCTGTTGGCACAAGCTGTGAAACTGAGAATCTATTATAAATCTCTCTCAACTGTTAAACACCAATCTGATACAATTCCTACGTCTTCAGTGAAGCCGAGACTCCTAGTTATTCCCTAGCTTGGTTGATTGGCATGGCACACACTATTTGGCTGGAATAGCGTGTACGTCGTTGCCCTCAAATTGCTCGCAAGCGTCAACAGTCACTGCTCGGTGCAATTCTCTGCACTAGGAGACTTTCCAGTTTAACTCCGTAAGAGTTAATACGAGCCTGTGAATAAGTGTTCACATAATTGCTCTCGCAACCATCTCAGCACAGCGCAAGTCGCTTTGCTCAAACACTCGACGATTTGCTGTAAGAGAAGAGCGAATTTTTCTGTCGACAATTGCCTATGTCAAAGCTGGTGGCCACGCGTTTTCTTTTGGACCAATCAGAGCGTTCGTATTTGTTATAACTCGACCCACTAGAGTTTCTGTAGCCTATCACAGGTGTCGTTTCTTTCATAGGGCAGAGTTTAACTTCTGCTACATAAAAATGAGACAAACAGCTTTTTTCTACGGGGGTTTTAACACAGGTAGCTACGTTGAGTCACCAGTGTTTTGAGTTGGGTTTCACTGGACTCTTGTCTGTCATGTTCAGCCATGTTCCAGCACAACGTTTTCCCGAAATGTTGTTAAAAGTAGGGACAAGTGCGGCTTTTGCCACCAGCCTGCCCAGCAGCTCTGATATCGCATTGTGTCTGCTGTATATGCCACTGAGAAGGTTTCAACTGAACAAGGGACAGTCGTCGCCATCTTTAAATTCTCCATGACTCAGAACTGCATCTTGTAGCTCAGTATTGGAAAATTACGTGCGTGCAATTACTATTGTGTTAGTGGTTTATATTCATGAAATGCCGGCTTGTTCATTCCATTTGTACATAATAAAACTCGTACACTTTCACGTACCTATGTCGTGTGACGTGTCAATTTAACCAGAATTGTTTCAGGAGTTCCGTGTAAGGTGTGTTATTTGTCTGACACCTTACACGTTTTGTCACGTCCCTTCTAAAATTTGTTAAAACAGAGATTCGACAAAACGATCGAGTACAGTATATATATAAAAAATGAAACAGTAACTTCACCTTGTTTCCCCATACAAAAACATTGAGCGACTTCTAAGCTGTGACATCTGTCGGTAATAAGCAATATGTCTTATTTTATCTCTTGAAAATCTTAAACTAAGTTCATTCTAGGTACTGAACGCAGATTATTGCACTAGCTATGAAACGAGTGAACAAAATTCATGGTACTTTAGAGCATTTCATGTATGTGCTAACAATGTAATGACATTTAAAATTTGGAGAGTGGTTACTGTCAAACCCTACACCGCACCACAGTCACTTTTTGAGTTGATGTATATTGGTGACAAAAATTCTGTTCTGTGTATCTGAATGGTGACTCTGTAGCTGTTCCAACTGTAGGTCGCAGCGAATCTGTCCGATTCCATTACTTCTTTTATTATCAGGTGTTTTCGTGACGAAGACAATGTGGTGGTTGTCAAAGCTTGGATTTTCTGAGAGATTTAATGCGGTAAGTGCACCCAAAACAGTGATTAATTTGTTTTTGTTCGTCTTAGAACACCAGACAGTTAACGGCTGCAAAGTGAGGTCTCACCATGAAAGCTTTTGAGAGCCATCTGACTACAGATAAAAAAAATAAAAAAAGCGGAACCAATATAGCGGTTGGAGGAATCTAATGAAAAGATTTGATGAGGGGAAATTGTGGAAAATATAAAATAAAATTAAAACTATTTCACTTGATAGATTATAATAAAAGGAACTCTGAACATCAACAGTATTAAATGAAACTGACCTTCTCGCAGAAATGCTCAATCACAGTGGCTAATGCGTCCATGTCTAATCTATTTCACTGCAAACAAAGAAATCTCCTAGCAGGTGAGGTCTGTAAGTAAGCTCTGATAATGTCTTACCTGCAACGGACACTCAATTCTTTTCTGTATCAATGTCGTTGCCAATAACAAAATGTCGCGACATAATAAGCTAAAAAGGAAAGCCGGCCGGAGTAGCCGAGCGGTTCTAGGCGCAACAGTCTGGAGCCACGCGACCGCTACGGTCGCATGTTCGAATCCTGCCTCGGGCATGGATGTGTGCGATGTCTGTAGGTTAGATAGGTTTAAATAGTTCTAAGTTCTAGGGGACTGATGACCTCAGAAGTTAAGTCCCATAGTGCTCAGAGCCATTTGAACTATTTACTCTTTCTAATAAAAAAAACTGTATGAACAGATCGACTCTGAACCTGAACAGGTTTCATAGGACGACCAGCCCGAACAAATGCATCGAACAATAACGAACAAAATGAGATTAAAAATGGGGTAGCGTATTTGATTAGTAGTAAAATCGTCCTGGGTCTCGGTTTCGAAACCGCCACCGCTTAAATTTTCGTTCATAATAAGCATTGGTCACACCAATATTCAAGAAAGGTAGTAGGAGTAATCCACTAAATTACAGGCCCATATCGTTAGCGTCGACATGCAGCAGGATTTTGGAACATATATTTTGTTCAAACATTATGAATTACCTCGAAGAAAAATGTCTATTGACACACAGTTTACATGGGTTTAGAAAACATCGTTCCTGTGAAACACAACTAGCTCTTTATTCACATGAAGTGTTGATTGTTATTGACAAGGGATTCCAGATAGATTCCGTATTTCTGGATTTCTGGAAGGCTTTTGACACTGTACCACGCAAGCGGCTTGTAGTTTTGACACTGTACCGCTCAAGCGGCTTGTAGTGAAGTTGCTTGCTTACGGAATATCGTCTCAGTTATGTGACTGGATTTGTGATTTCCTGTCAGAGAGGTCACAGTTCTTAGTAATTGACGGAAAGTCATTAAGTAAAACAGAAGTGATTTCTGGCGTTCCCCAAGATAGTGTTATAGGCCCTTTGCTGTTCCTTATCTATATCAACGATTTAGGAGACAATCTGAGCAACCCTCTTAGGTTATTTGCAGATGACGCTGTTGTTCGTCGACTAATAAAGTCAACAGAAGAGCAAAACAAATTGCAAATCGATTTAAAAACGATATCTGAATGGTGCGAAAATTAGCAGTTGGCCCTAAATAACGAAAAGTGTGAGGTCATTTACATGAGTGCTAAGAGGAATTCATTAAACTTCGGTTACACGATAAATCAGTCTAATCTTCAAGCCGTAAATTCAACTAAATACCTAGGTATTACAATCACGAACAACTTAAATTTTAAGGAACACACAGAAAATGTTGTGCGGCAAGGCTAACCAAAGACTGCGTTTTGTTGGCAGGACACTTAGAAAACCTAACAGATCTGCTAAGGAGACTGCCTACACCACGCTTGTCCGTCCTCTTTTAAAATACTGCTGCTCGGTGTGGGATCCTTACCAGATAGGACTGACGGAGTACATCGAAAAAGTTCAAAGAAAGGCAGCACGTTTTGCATTATCGCGAATATGGGTGAGGGTGTCACAGAAATGATACAGGATTTGGGCTGGAAAATATTTAAAAGAAAGGCGTTTTCCGTTGCGACGGAATCTTCTCACGAAATTCGAATCACCAACTTTCTCCTCTGAAAACGAAAATAATTTTTTGACATCGACCTACATAAGGAGAAACGATCAACACGATAAAACAAGGGAAATCAGAGTTCGTACAGAAAGATATAGGTGTTCGTTCTTTCCGCGCGCTACGAGATTGGAATAATAGAGAATTGAGAAGGTGGTTCGATGAACTCTCTACATGGCACTTAAATGTGATTTGCAGAGTATCCATGTAGATGTAGATGTTGATGTAGAAGTAGGTGTAAATGATGGCAGCCGAAGACTTCCGCCATAAGAAGACACCCTCATTCTGCCAACGGACTTGTCAAAGAGGGTGAAGGATTGGACTGAGGTTCAGGACACTCTCTTGTCTTTGTGGTGGGAAACTACCACTAAAGACGGAAGAGTCAGCAATGATCTACGGGGTGAGGATGCAGAATACAATGCAAACTACTGTATTGAAGACGCACAACGTGTACCCACAGGACATGGGGCCTACAACTGAAAAAATGTCATGATCTCTCCACTGTCAAAAGACTCCAGCATAGTCCCCCATTCGGGTCTTCGGGAGGGGACTGCCAGAGGGGAGGTGACCATGAGAAAATGATTGAATAACCAAGCAAAGTATAAAATTCTGTGAATCGGGGCGAGGAATGTCAGAGGCTTGACGTTGTAGGGAAGCTAGAAAATCTGTCTTACACACATTCTAATCCGAGCACTACGTTCTTGATCGTCCACTCCTATTATTCCCTTTAGGCTCTCGTACGTTTTGTATATTACATGTCTCTCCCTATAGCTTATCTCTGTTTTTCACAGAATTCCAAACACCTTGCACCATTTTATATTGTTGAATGCTTTTTCCAGGTCGACAAATCCTATGAACGTGTCTTGATTTTTCTTGTCTTACTTCCATTATCAACCACAGTGTCAGAATTGCTTCTCCTGTGCCTTTACCGTTCCTAAAACCAAACTGATCGTCATCTAACACAGCCTCAATTTTCTTTACCATTCTTCTGTATATTATTCTTGTCAGCAGCTTGGATGCATGAGCTGTTAAACTGAAAGTGCAATAATTTTCGCACCTATGAGCTCTTGCGGTCTTCGGAATTGTGTGGATGATATTTTTCCGAAAGTAAGATGGTATGTTGCAGTCTTATTCATTCTACACACTAACGTGAATCGTCGTTTTGTTGTCACATCACCCAATGATTTTAGAAATTCCGATGGAATGTTAAACATCCATTCTGCCTTATTTGATCCTAAGTCTTCCAGATCTCTTTTTAACTGTGATTCTGATACAGGATATCTTATCTCTTCACTTTCGACTTCTGTCCCTTTTTCTATGACGTCATCAGATAAGTTCTCCACATCGTACTGACCTTCAATTTACTCCTTCCGTCTGTTCGCTCTCTCCTCTGCATTTAACAGCGGAATTTCCACAGCGTTCTTATTGTTACCGCCCTTGCTTTTAATTTTCCGTTTGCATCGCGTGTAAGATGTCAGGCAAATCCAATACCTTCCATGAAAACCCTGACATGATAGCAGATCCGGCAGTATGTCACATAGCTCCAAATAAATCCTGACATTAAATTAACCAAAGTAATACGATCAACGAGTGAGCAAATGGAACTCCACAGACTAACACAAGAACGCAAATGAATGTCATACCGAAACTTCCTGGCAGATTAAAACTGTGTGCCCGACCGAGACTCGAACTCGGGACCCTGGAACCGCAAGACCGCTACGGTCGCAGGTTCGAATCCTGCCTCGGGCATGGATGTTTGTGATGTCCTTAGGTTAGTTAGGTTTAACTAGTTCTAAGTTCTAGGGGACTAATGACCTCAGCAGTTGAGTCCCATAGTGCTCAGAGCCATTTGAACCATTTTCGAACTCGGGACCTTTGCCTTTCACGGGCAAGTGCTCTACCATCTGAGCTACCGAAGCACGACTCACGCCCAGTACTCACAGCTTTACTTCTGCCAGTATCTCGTCTCGTACCTTCCAAACTTCACAGAAGCTCTCCTGCGAACCTTGCAGAACTAGCACTCCTGAAAGAAAGGATACTGCAGAGACATGGCTTAGCCACAGCCTGGGGTATGTTTCCAGAATGAGATTTTCACTCTGCAGCGGAGTGTGCGCTGATATGAAACTTCCTGGCAGATTAAAACTGTGTGCCCGACCGAGACTCGAAGTCGGGACCTTTGCCTCTTGCGGGCAAGTGCTCTACCATCTGAGCTACCGAGCACGACTCACGCCCAGTACTCACAGCTTTACTTCTGCTAGTATCTCGCGGGAGAGCTACTGTAAAGTTTGGAAGGTAGGAGACGAGATACTGGCAGAAGTAAAGCTGTAAGCACTGGGCGTGAGTCGTGCTTCGGTAGCTCAGATGGTAGAGCACTTGCCCGCGAAAGGCAAAGGTCCCGAGTTCGAGTCTCGGTCGGGCACACAGTTTTAATCTGTCAGGAAGTTTCATATCAGCGCACACTCCGCTGCAGAGTGAAAATCTCATTCTGCATGTCATACCTTCCCACCATGAAACAGACGCAGTTCTGAGGGGAGAAACGAGAACAGAAGCCGAGAGCAGAATCGTGTAGGCTGGGAGGCCCTACGATAAGGGATGGACACCCACGTCGGCAGCCGACCGCCAAAATCACCCCCAGCCCATGTTAAAAGATAGAGCCCTCCAGCCCATGTTAAAAGATAGAGCCCTCCAGAAGAACAGTATAGATCTTACGATAACACTAAAAGGGCCACACTAGCTGCAAGTTTTAGCGTGAGACTTTTTCGCGTCTCTGTTACGTTGCAAACGTTAAATACATTGCCCCACCACGAAAAGTATAACGTTTCTCATTGGATGGACAGAATTTTGTAGGCGGAGCTTAAGGTTAACATCGAGACCCTGATTGGTCAGTTGAAAACACAGCCAGATAGCTTTTTTTAAACCAACTTCGGTAAATTGTAGTGAGGAGAAGTTAGGAGAGAGTTGCTTCCGAGACGGCGAGCTGTATGGAGCTGCGCCGCCCGCCGCCCCTGACGCTGCCTAACCAACGACAAGGTAATGAACGCACGCGATGCCGCATAACAGCGCATAAAGCAGAAGTCTCATCTGTTACACCCCCTTTTTGCGTAATACTAGTGTCGATCGTCAATTAAAGCTCATGGTATTCACATTTGCTACTTGAAGCTAAAATCTGAAACGCGAAGATTTTTCTGTTATATAATTATTGAGAAGCCACATCAGCCACTGTAACTTACGACAAGTTAAATAAGTAATTAAAGATAATTGAGGGTCACTGTAGACCATTTTGATAGTTTTCTCTTTTATGAAACTTAACATAAATCTAGATGGCATAGGTCATCCTTCGATCCATTATAGAACTTGGAAACCCGTTCAGGGAATATTCTTTCACATTTTTGTTGAATGCAGTTGGTTTTTATCATCCTGTATTAAAATATTTCCTTTTATCAATAGTGCAATTTATAAACAATGTTTTGTGAATAGAATAAAATTTCCAATGGTAAACTGCTTTTTCGACGTTATTTTACCAGCTAACTAAAAATAGGAAAGCCTTGAACCCCTTCCACTAAATTTAGTTGGTATTAAGATTCTTTTACAGGGAGTGCAGTGGAGCTGACGCTGAAATCATTAAGTATTTGATTATATCATCGCTAGTCTCACTGAACTCTTCTGAACTCTATATGTCATGTGTGGTCTGGCGTCTCCTTACCAGCAACAGGTCCCAGGTTCAAACTAGTCAATTCCCTAAAAAACACGCTCAGAGCGTCATTGCGAGAAAGTGGTAGGGAGACACGACTTAGAACAAACAGACACCGCGCAGAATGTTAGACGCGGTTTGAGATAATACATTGAACCGAGCACAGCGAGAAAATGGTAATCTCGTTTTAAGGACTCTCCTCTTTCAGGAAGACCTTTGGAGTTTGATGAAGATTGTTCAGACCTACTAATCCACAATGATCCATGTAGCGTGCCCCAGAACTGGCGAATGTGATGAGCTTTGATCATTCCACCTTGGTGCGACATTTGCACCCAATGGGGAATTTCCTATATCAAGCAAAGTTGGGGGCTTTTTCCTTACACGAATCTTTCACGGTTAATAATTAATAAACCTTTCGTACCATACTTTTTGCTGATTAGTGTATTGAAGTCGTAATCCTTATAATTATCCTACATATCAGTTTTGGACTAGACATCGAAGAGTACATGCGTGTGCTGCTGAGAATGTCTTCTACTTGACCCGTTGGTGAAGGCGCGCTGTCCTACCAGACTGGGGCGTGGAGACACGTGTGGGCGGCGGAGGCTGCGTGACCGGCAGCGGGCGGCGCGGATCGTGCGCTGAGTGGCTGGCGAGGGGCGGCGCAAGGGGCTGGGCGGCGTCGCCCCCACTTCCAATTACACCCGCCGAGTCTCGCCTGCTCGCTTCCCCGGCGTCAATTTCACATTACGTGTTTAACAGCGCATTACGCGCCGATGGGGCGCTGCCGCACGGGCCATTTCTCGGTCCACACGAGCCGGCACCCACGTCTGGGGCATGCCTCCGTCCCCAAAGGCCAGGTCACGAAACCGTCTCGAATCTGGCTTCTCGTTCGATGTTGCCTTCCATTAGTTCCGGTCTTCATGTATTGCCTACACAAAGCCCGTCTTCATGTATTGCCTACACAAAGCCCGTCACCTGGTACCTAAAACAGCTTGTGACAATGCTACAATCAAATATTGAAGCTATGTTTACAGTGCCCTATCTTAAAGCGCGTTTGACAGAGCCTTGGCGGCAATTTTGTGAGGTGACTTTCCATATTTTTTTTAAAAAAGTAATATTTCCGAACCGCCAAGTGCAGCTGGCAAAATAAATAGCTATTTACTACCTATTTCGATAATCTCACCACTTTAAGGTATCCTATAGTTTTAGTGTCTTGTGGCTAGGGCCTCCCGTCGGATAGACCGTTCGCCGGGTGCAGGTCTTTCGAGTTGACGCCACTTCGGCGACCTGCGCGTCGATGGAGATGAAACGATGATGATTAGGACAACACAACACCCAGTCCCTGAGCGGAGAAAATCTCCAACCCAGCCGGGAATCGAACCCGGGCCCGTAGGATTTACGTTCTGTCGCGCTGATCACTCAGCTACCGTGGGCGGACTATGGTGTCCTATAGAGCAACGGAGAGAACAATGAGATAGAGCTGAAGGGCCTTACTCACGCTCCAACCGACAAACAGACCGAGAAATTTGACGCATGGTGGCGTTTTGACCAACAGCTGTCGAACTTTCCTTGTCGGGATGTCGGGCGGGTAGAACCACGCGACAACCGATCCCTCCCCTCCAACCACTCCATCCAACAGTTTGTGCTGTCTGCAACGCTGTTGTGTCTTTTGTCACTGACCACGTGATTAAATGCTGTTCTAATATGCATGAAAGAGTGCCAGGTGGACGAAACTTTAAGGACAGAAATAGCAGTGCCTGAGTTATTAAGAGTGGGCGATGACATATGGAAGTCTTGATGTGCATGTAATTCGTGCTCGGGTAGCCGAGACGGTTAAGGCGACCGCTCACGTAAAGCGTGAAATTCTGGTTCGAGTCCAGGTCCGGCACATGTTTTACTGTCGTCATTCCAATATACGGCCGATAGTGGTTCAAACTTGCAATTGGGAATACATTTCCTGTAATCGAGGACAGAGTTTCTCGAGAAATTTAAAGACTGCAAATGTTCGTGGGAAACGGCCCATGAGGAGTATAGCAATAATGATTCCAGAAATGGAGCACTTCTGTGCCGGCCGAAGTGGCCGTGCGGTTAAAGGCGCTACAGTCTGGAACCGCAAGACTGCTACGGTCGCAGGTTCGAATCCTGCCTCGGGCGTGGATGTTTGTGATGTCCTTAGGTTAGTTAGGTTTAACTAGTTCTAAGTTCTAGGGGACTAATGACCTCAGCAGTTGAGTCCCATAGTGCTCAGAGCCATTTGAACCATTTGGAGCACTTTTCTTGATTTTTTAACGAATCCATAATGGTTTCGTGTGGCACATAGAGAGGATAAAAGTTCGTCGACCTCCTGTATTTCTGTTTTTAGATTTTATTTAGAATACTTACCTAATATGAAATCTAAAAACTGAAATATCAACATTCAATGGACGTTACTTCAAAAAATATGCTTGCTTCATTGTTATAAGTGTTAAGTCCAGCCTATGTCCAAGCAGTTTGCTATGAAGAGCAATGTGTGCGATTTTTTTGTCAGATCTAATAGTTGCTAAGTGGGTCATTTCTTATGTGTGTGTTGTATTTGTTCGATTATGTGCACCGCCGCCATATGTAGTCTTTTTTCTTCGAATCTGCAATGAGTGTGTTAAACATACACGTTATCTTTTATGCTACGTATATGAATAGATTAATAATGTTTACAAGAAAGATTTTGTTTTATTTATTTTGATTTCTGATGACGTATATCATGAGCCAACTACAAATGTCGTTGCGGGATTCAGAAATCATTACAGTTAATAATTGTGAGTATACAACAAAACTGAATCTGGGATCCTCTTAAGTTCTGCCAGGGGCTGAAAGTCGTAATGTAGCTAACAGCGTCTCCTCGCAACTGATGGTCTCTCTCATGACTAATTTTTTTCTCCGTTAAGAATGTTCTGACGATGTTCAACACCTCCGAAATGTGTGAAACATACATTCGTAGATACACACACCAAAAAAAGTTTTGCATCAGTCCAGTTCTCAGAATTCCTGAAGATAGACGTTGACTGTGCATATTGTATCACAGACACAGTCCATTTGACTGTTCAGAGATGTAACCCACCCAAAGATGTAAACAACCATGCATGAGCAGCGCCTATTAGACGGAGAGTGGTCCGACAGCCAATGTTCCAATCATTTCACCAGGAAGGAGTTACACGGCTCGTGTTGTCTGTAGTTCATCCATGCCTAGACGGTCAATAGCGCGGTTCGTTCACATCCGCATTGTAACTTTGTGTCAGGAAGGGCTCTCAACAAGGGAAGTATCCAGGCGTCTTGGAGTGAACCAAAGCGATGTTGTTCGGACATGGAGGAGATACAGAGAGACAGGAACTGTCGATGACATGCCTCGCTCAGGCCGCCCAAGAGCTACTACTGCAGTGGATGACCGCTACCTACGGATTATGGCTCGGAGGAACCCTGACAGCAACACCAGCATGCTGAATAATGCAGCTATTCGTGCAGCCACAGGACGTCGTGTTACGACAACCTGCGTGCAATAGGCTGCATGATGAGCAACTTCACTCCCGACGTCCATGGCGAGGTCCGTCTTTGCAACCACGAAACTATGCAGCGCGGTACAGATGGACCGAACAACATGCCGAATGTACCGCTCAGGACTGGCATTTGGTTCTCTTCACCGATGAGTGTCGCATATGCCTTCAACCAGACAGTCGTCAGAGACGTGTAAGGAGGCAACCCGGTCAGGCTAAACGTCTCACACTGTCCAGCGCGTGCAGAAAGGTGGAGGTTCCCTGATATTTTGGGGTGGCATTATGTGGGGCCGACGTACGGCGCTGGTGGTCATGGAAGGCGCCGTAACGGCTGTACGATACGTGAATGCCATCCTCGACCGATAGTGCAACTATATCGGCAGCATATTGGCGAGGTATTCGTCTTCATGGACGACAATTCGCGCCCACATCGTGTACATCTTGTGAATGAGTTCCTTCAGGATAACGACATCGCTCGACTAGAGTGGCCAGCATGTTCTCCATACATGAACCCCATCGAACACGCCTGGTATTGATTGAAAAGGGCTGTTTATGGACGACGTGACCCACCAACCACACTGAGGGATCTACGCCGAATCGCCGTTGAGGAGTGGGACAATCTGGACCAACAGTGCCTCGATGAACTTGTGGATAGTATGCCACGACGAATACAGGCATGCATCAATGCAAGAGGACGTGCTACTGGGAATTAGAGGTAGCCCGGTTTGTACAGCAATCTGGACCACCACCTCTGAAGGTCTAATGTATGGTGGTACAACATACAATGTGTGGTTTTCATGAGCACTAAAAATGGCGGAAATGATATTTATTATATTCCAATTTTCTGTACAGGTTCCGGAACTCTCGGATGCAAAATTTTTTTGATATGTGTAGTTACGAGAATTATCGGCTCCCAACCGCTTTTTTTTTTCTTTTAGCTTTGGCCAAGGCAGATCCCCGTTCTTGTATTTGTGTAAGACCAAGCTGTATCTCGTAGAACATAAACTCGCCGAACTTAATGTAAACGAATCACAATATCGGCGCCTTTGTAACCGCTGAGGGCAGACGGTCAGGTCGTGTGTAGGCTGTCACGAAATTGGCCGGCCGGTCGGTCGGCCGAAAAAATGGTACTTGTGTAGGAGCCTTAACTTTTCGCCGCCAATTTGTCGATATGAGGTGAGCATGCTCACAAAATGTACAAGGATATAGTGAAACGTAAAAAGGTAAAGCGCATGGACTGACTGCAGGCAGAGTGCAGTCTTCCTTCGCCACGGCACCAGGAGTGAGAGGGAAGTGGGCCCATTGCTCCGGTCGCCTTCCACCCGTTGAAAGATGATTAGTGGACTGTGACCGCTGGGGGCCGGTGTGACCGAGCGGTTCTAGGCGCTTTAGTCTGGAACCGCGTGACCTCTACGGTCGCAGGTTCGAATCGTGCCTCGGGCATGGATGTGTGTGATGTCCTTAGGTTAGTTAGGTTTAAGTAGTTCTAAGTTCTAGGAGACTGATGAACTCAAATGTTAAATCCCATAGTCCTCAGAGCTATTTGAACCATTTGACCGTGACCGCCGTCCTGGAAAGTGGAAAGAGGGAAAATACCTGGTCCTATCTGTGATACCTCAACGGTCAGAGACCGTGTTCTAGCCGCTAGACCGCCAGGGCCGCAATGAAACATACTTACATAAAATTGTTTACAACAGCTGGTGTGGCGACATTCTTACAGTGGCGTTAATAAAATAAATTAAGATACAAAGTATAAAGTAACGGAACTGACGGTGCTCATATGCATAAATAGAGTACTTGAATAGGACTGATTTTAGTATTTTATCCATCCCAAACAACTGTAGTCGTATATAACGAAATAACAAGGAACCATTTGCATAAATGAGATTTAATTTCGTTACAGCTTTCAGTAAATCTTCGGTATAACCTACCGAAGACGGGCACTAAATGCCGAAACCTTTAAGGAAATTAAAATTCTTTTATGCAGCTGGTTGCTTGTTATTTCGTTTTGTCCGATAGATTTGTACAGTGTTGGCTGCTCTAAGTAGTAAAATATACTACACAGTCCACAGTAAAATCGGTTGGTGTAGTGAATTAATCTTCGGACACTGCCATAACGAGGTTCCATAATTCTGTGTGAAGTGCAGCCTGCATGGTGACGACTGCACAACTGATTTATGTTTACATGTTGATGAAAAGCTGCTGAGATTTCTTTCGGGTTGTATGGCCGTGGTCCATGGAACTCTTCAATCCCTGACGTTTCTTCCAAGGCTACGTTGGACATCTTAGGAGGTGCTCCTGATTGTACTGAGTCGGCAACACTCAGCACACTCTGGAGCGCCTCCGAAGATGTCCAACGTAGCCTTGGACGAAACCTGAGGAATTGAAGAGTTCCATGGACCACAGCCATACAACTCGGAAGAATTCTCATCAGTCGAAACATCCGGTCGTGAAAGCCTTAATTGTACGATCGATGAAAAGGTTATACAGTATAGTACGGAGAGAAAGTTATATTTAACCAGATTCCAAGAGCCATTGTATTTGTGGTATGTATGTGTGAAGTAAACTGTACTGCCGTCATCGTATAGGTCACACAGATACCACGACATTATGATTACAGAGATTATGGTGCGTACAGAGGCAGACTTCCAAAAAGTTCCGAAGCTAATTTTATTCATGGCGTGTAATAGAAATCAGGACAATAACTATAATATCTGCCTAAACTAACAACTGCAAACAACAGATGTGCTTTGGTCCATTGACTTGTGAGCAGGCTGTGTTAAATAGTGAACGTGCGACCACGGTGAGCTAACGTTGTTGTGTCGCAAATCGCAATGGAGCAACATCTCCGAATTAAGTGTCCAAGACATTTTCGAGAATGTTTTGAAGAAAATTAAAAAGTTCAGAGGTCGTTCCACACACCATGGTTACCAAACGAAAACGACGACGCATGGACTTTTACCGCTTCTTGATTGAAATGAAAAATGCGGACAATTCTTCTGTCGAAAAAATCCCAGTGATAGATCTAGCTTGAGCATGATTTTTATTCCTTACAGTCTTATGCAAGCTCCTCTGCTAATTACGCGTTTATGCAACTCCTCCTTTAATAACTAAAGACTGGAGTGAGCCGCACGGGATTAGCCGAGCGGTCTCAGGCGCTGCAATCATGGACTGTGCGGCTGGTCCCGACGGAGGTTCGAGTCCTCCCTCAGGCATGGGTGTGTGTGTTTGGCCTTAGGATTATTTAGGTTATGTAGTGTGTAAGCTTAGAGACTGATGACCTTAGCAGTTAAGTCCCATAAGATTTCACACACATTTGAACGTTTGATCTGAGTGCAGTGAACTTTGCCTTATTATACACAGAGCTCATACTGAACGTTCTGACTGCGCCCCTATGCAAAAAACATATTTACCAGAAAGTCACATAGCTTCTGTTATGAAATTCCTATTATTTCCTCGGATCTAAGTGCATTTGTCATACAGTACGCATAAATCAGAGCAATATTAATAAAGTGAGGGAAGGAAACGGACAGTTAGATTTGTTCAACTGTCTCAGTACCCGGACGGCAGCTACCGCACACACCCCGACAACACGCACGAAGCCTCGTAGCTTGTGTTGTTGCTACGATTACTGTTATGTTGGTGACAAACTAACATAATTTTGTCGGCCTTCGGACCCACTGCTTTTCTGGATAACATTTCCGAGGGGCATCGTCTGTTGCTTGATATAGGCCCACAGGAACATATGTTAATCTGTAAAGTGGTGACAGTTCGCAATTTTAACACAGACGTGACTTTCGTTATTGATTACGGTTTTTATCAATTAAGGAGGACTGAGAACTTTGCCTAGCCACGCCAACTGTTACTCTGCGGCATTCTGAAACAACAAGTCATACCATATGACATAGCAGTTATATACGCCAGAAGATGCAACTTAAAAGTTGCGAAACTGGTTGTGTGGCTCTCTAATCGACTTCAATAAAAATAGCTACAGCGAACTATCGGGATTTTCATTGACTTATTTTTTATAGTTTCAACACATGTATTTAAACACCTATTGTACTGTATAAAAGCTCAATCAATCATGAATAACTATTTTAACGGGCTGCAACAGTTTTAAAATTATCTGACAAGTGGGCTCTGAATTACTGATTTCCAATATGTTTTCATTGGATTCTGAATGCTCTAGTATTCTTTTTGTAAGAACACCTACTATCTCAATACCAGCGAGAAGTGAACTTTATGTATTTGGAATACCTCATTCTCCTATGTTAAATTCGATTAACTATTTCCTTGAATCACAGAACATTTGTTTACAAATGTTGTAGAACTGTATAACAGTTGCTTCTCTTATATTAGGAATGCTTGTGTTCTGTCTGCGTTGAAAGTGTAAAGCTGTTTACTTTATGGTGCTAAAAGCTGTACCGAACTTGCCGACTGTGTGGAAGGTAAGTTATTACGGCACTGAGGATGGTGTTTGTGAATGGCTTACAAAGTTAAGGAAGACCTTACTCACGGAAACTACCCAAAAGTAATAGAGCTAAAAGATGTTAAGTGCTGTCCCTTTTCAGTTATTTATATTCATGTTAAGGAGTATGCGTGTGGGTGGTATATGTTGTCGCAGTCGTTAATTCTATTTCTGTGATCTCGGTTTCACTGACAGATGACCCCACTGCGCCGGTAGGTCTTGTCTCTGATAACATACAACAAATGTAGTCCTGTTTCCTCAAGTCGTTTCACTGCTGTGTTCTTTTTCTTAGCTTAAATAGCACTTGAAACAAAGCATCACAGTTGTTGGCAAATGTCAGTATCAGTGTGATTTAAACACTTTTTGATTAAGTATTAACAATTTTGTGTGTCTGCGTGGATGCAGTGTTTGTGTAAAATTTTCTGTTTGCTACTACATTCATGTCGTTAATCCAAAGTACACACGCAACCATACACTTCTACACATATACACTGTAGTAACGGGGGATACAGTTCCAGTTACACTTTTACACTGAAGCGCCAAAGAAACAAGTATAGGCCAGCGTGCTGAGAGATACGTAAACAGGCAGAATACGGCGCTGTGGTTGGCAATGCCTGTATAAGACAACAAGTGTCTGGCGCAGTTGTTAGATCAGTTACTGCTGCTACAATGACGGCTTATCAAGATGTCGGGAAGTTTGAACGTGATGTTACAGCCGGCGCACGAGCGATGGGACACAGTATCACAGAGGTAGTGATGAAGTAGGCATATTACCGTACGACCATTTCGCGAGTGTACTGCGAATATCAGGAATCTGGTAAAACATAAAATCTCCGACATCGCTGTGGACAGAAAGAGATCCTGCAAGAACTGGACCAACGACGACTGAAGAAAATCGTTCAACGTGACGGAAGTCCAGCCCTTCGGCGAACTACTGCAAAGGTCCACTCTTGTACTCTTGATGACTGCACGACACAAAGCATGAAACCTCGCCTGGGCCCGTCAACAAAGGCATTGAACTGATTATGACTTTAAACATGCTGCCTGGTCGTACGAGACTCGTTTCAAATTGTATAGTGGCAAACTCATGAATATGTGGAATCCTGCATGTCGGCAGGGGACTGTTGAGGCTGGTGGAGGCTTTGAAATGGTGTGGGGCATGTGCAGTTGGAGTGATAAGGGATCCCTGATACGTCTTGATACGACTCTGAGCCGGCCGCGGTGGTCTAGCGGTTCTGGCGCTGCAGTCCGGAACCGCGGGACTGCTACGGTCGCAGGTTCGAATCCTGCCTCGGGCATGGGTGTGTGTGGTGTCCTTAGGTTAGTTAGGTTTAAGTAGTTCTAAGTTCTAGGGGACTTATGACCTAAGATGTTGAGTCCCATAGTGCTCAGAGCCATTTGAACCATACGACTCTGACAGGTGACACGTACGTAAGAATCGTATCTGATCATCTGCATCTATTAATATCCGCCGCGCGGGGTAGCTGCGCGGTCTTAGGTGTCTTGTCACGATTCGCGTGGCTCCCCCCGTCGGAGGGATTCGACTGAGTTGTTTCTAATTTTATGTGTCTAGTATGTCGTAGTTTGTGGAGTCGGAAGGTTCCGGATCCGTCATGTTTAATTTTCTTCAAATTCATCTGTTTTCAGACAATTTCGGCGTATTTAGTGTTCAATATGTGGATGTCATGATTAAACGGTAGCCCCCTCGATGCCACCATACGCAATGAGATGAACATAAATGACACTTTTATTCAGGACAGTCATTATTCTGAAGTCGCTACGATTCATGATGGTCCATAGGACGTTACCAGAGGCAGGACATTGTTCTTGAACGGGCGTGCGATCACCACGGATGGCAACGCATGCTGTGCTACGTGCTTCCATGCTTGCCGGAAGTTGGTGAACAGTTGTTGTGGCAGGGAGTCCCACTCGTCCACGGCGCGGTTGGCGGTCGTTGCTACACGTGGACGTGTGGCAGTACTTTTCCCCACGCGTCCCGCACGTGGTCGATAAGATGTAAGTCAGGGTAACGGGCAGCCCAGTGCATTCGCCGAGTGTTTTCTCCTGCCAAGAGCTCCTCCACCTGCGCAGTTCGATGTGGTCGATTACTGTCATCTATAAAAATGAAATCAGGGCCGAATACACCCCCGATAAGACGTACATGGGGCTGGAGTAACGTGTCAAAATAACGTTGAGTATTCTCTGTTCAATGGTGTAGAGTTCAGTACGCCCGTGCAACATTTTGCCTTCTCATATCATAACATCTGACATCTGCAGCCCCAAACGATCACGTTCGACGTTGCTGGCCCTATCCTCATGTGGCGAGAGGTGGGAACGCGGAATACACCAAGTAAGAAAAGTCGACATTGTTGAACATGACCGTTTTGGTGGTCTAGGCGTTGTGGTATGGAGAGGCCTAATGCTGCCTCGGCTTACTGGCCTCCGAATTTTTTAATACAGAACACTTACCGGTCAGCGTTACATTGTCACTGCGTATTTTCAGGGGTGTGTTTGGCAACGATTTAATTTTTATGGGTGATAATGCGCGACATCAACAAAAGCAAAACTAGGATAATGGAATGTAGTAGAATTAAGTCGGGTGATGCTGAGGGAATTAAATTAGGAAATGAGACACTTAAAGTAGTAAAGGAGTTTTGATATTTGGGAAGGAAAATAACTGACGATGGTCGAAGTAAAGAGGATATAAAATGTAGACAAGCAATGGCAAGGAAAGCATTTCTGAAGAAGAGAAATTTGTTAACATCGAGTACAGATTTAAGTGTCAGGAAGTCGTTTCTGAAAGCATTTGTATGGAGTGTAGCCATGTATGGAAGTGAAACATGGACGATAAATAGTTTGGACAAGAAGAGAATAGAAGCTTTCGAAATATGCTGCTACAGAAGAATGCTGAAGATTAGATGGGTAGACCACATAACTAATGAGGAGGTATTGAATAGGATTGGGGAGAAGAGAAGTTTGTGGCACAACTTGATTAGAAGACGGGATCGGTTGGTAGGACATGTTCTGAGGCATCAAGGGATCACCAATTTAGTACTGGAGAGGAGCGTGGAGGGTAAAAATCATAAAGGGAGACCAATAAATGAATACACTGAGCAGATTCAGAAGGATGTAGGTTGCATTAGGTACTGGGAGATGAAGAAGCTTGCACAGGATGGAGTAGCATGGAGAGCTGCATCAAACCAGTCTCAGGACTGAAGACCACAACAACAACAATGCGCTACTGCATCGAACTACACAGGTGGGAAGAGGGTTTTGGTAAATGGACTGGACTGCCCTTTTCCCCGATTTAATCGTATCAATACCAGGGGCGGGGGGAATTTACGTCCACCTTTCGAAAATAATGCAATGTGGTCTGTTGCGTTATATTTTAAAATTTTGGAAAAAATTGATGTTTTTATGAATTCTTTTAACAGTTTCCACAAATATTCCAAATTTTTCAGTTAACCCTAAAAATTAAGTCCAATAGTGGATTTCAGTTCCTCCAACGAATGTCATATTCAATATTTACAGGTTCAGTATCTCATTTACACATCAGTAGCTCTTTAAAATGTGTAGTGAGTAAAAGTCAACAACAGTTAACGAAACGTTCATTTTTAAATGTTTTTAGATGGGCATACGGTACCCGCCCAAGCCCCCTCGCACCCCCCTCCCCAAGCCCCACATTTATAGTAGGCAGTTCACTTATATTGCTAACAGTGTGGTACCAGTTAATTTCAGCTTCTGGACCCTACTTAGACATCGATACCTCTTTAAAATTATATTGTTAATATAAGTCAAAGACAATTAACGAATGTTTCAAAAAATTATGGTCAGTGTAAAGTACCGCACCCTCCCCCACCACCTTGATAATGCACGTTCTTGTAGCTAGGGTTAAATTCCATCGAGCACGCGTGAGACGAGTTGGGGAGAGATGTTGTAGCACGCCCAGATGCACCAACGACCTTCCAACTTGCCAACATCACTGGTGGAGGGTTGGAAGGCCCGCCACAACAACTCCACACACACCTTGTGGCCAACATGAGAGCGCGTACCAGAGCATGCATTACCCCGTCCGTGGTCATTTCACATCCTATTAGGAACCAAGTGCCGCCTTTTACAACGTCCATGGGACCATCACAAATGTCTGTAACTTCTGTGTAAATACTGTCGTCACACTGCGCATTTTTTGAGTTATCTTCTGTACTATATTGTAGCAGTTCTAGCTATGTACGGTCGAAGTTCCATTCAGTTATGTCACTTGGCAGTGGCACATCATGCCAAAGTTACTTGTGTCCTTGCGTTTTACACACCACTGCAGTGTTAACAACATGTAGCTTGGTCCCAAGCTAACCACAGCACCATGAATGAAGGTTGCGCTCTCTCAACATTGAAGTTTTCACACAAGAATTGCTACGAAGTTTTTTGTCATTTACTGATTACTTTTTCGTAATTAGTGCTCTTCTTATGTTATCACTAATGATGTCTTACAACTTTTTTGATACTCTCTCATGTTGAATTATACAACACTCGTAACCCATGTAATAGACCGATAGACTATAATGCAGGAAGAGAGTTTTAAGTAAAGACAATAAAGTGTCTAAAGAACAATGCGCCACCCAAGATAACACATAAGAACAAATTCGCATAAATGATTAAAAAAACAAAGCACTCCGTCTTTTGGCCAGGAGTGGCCTACCGGGACCATCCGATCGCCGTGTCATCCTCAGTGGAGGATGCAGATAGGAGGGGCGTGGGGTCAGCATACCGCTCTCCCGGTCGTAAGATGGCATTCTTCACCGAAGCCGCTACTATTCGGCCGAGTAGCTCCTCAATTGGCATCACGAGGCTGAGTGCACCCCGAAAAATGGCAACAACGCATAGCGGCCTCAATGGTCACCCACCCAAGTGTCGACCACGCCCGACAGCGCCTAACTTCGGTGATCTCACGGGAACCGGTGTATCCACTGCGGTAAGACCGTTGCCGCATAAGTGATAGGGGTCTACAAAATACTCTATACGCGTTTTACTACGAATACATTGAGTTTGCTTCTTTTCTACCAACGACAACAGAATTTTTAAATGACAAATGCAACTTTCAACTGGATATTTTTGTTATACAAGAAAATACGAATGTATTTGATCTAAAATATTATTTGAGTAAAGTACACAGCTAAAGTTGTAAGCAAAAATGGACATGATATAGAGTTGTATTGCATTCATGACACAATATGTTGTAAAGACTTTTCTGGTTAAATGAGCATTGTATTTGCGATCTACTACCTCCTGCAATTTTTGCAGGTAGAACAAAGTTGGAGCCGCATAACTAAATATCTTGAAGATTAAGATCATCTATCGATAACAGTTATTCACGCCACAGACAGGTCGTGTATGTTTATGGATCATAATGCCCACAAAACCGTAACGACCAATACTTTAGCTTCCCATCATTTTAAACGTGTTATTAATTGAACTCGCACACTAAATTCATTTGCGGAACCAAATAAGATTTTACCGAGATACTATAGCACATGTGATGTCTGTTGTCCTCAGAATGATTTGTGAAGGTTAATTCATCTGAGAGCACTTTGCGGCGAAAAAAATCCGAATTACTCTTGTGTGATACACTGATAAATGGTACACAATTATGAAAATCATCGATATGAAATTCTTTTTACGTGGAAAGCAAGGTACAGATAAGATTTCTCCATCACTGGTATTCTGGGATATCAAAACCCAGCAGACAGATCTACAAAATTTCTGCTATACATTGCCGTTATAGAGCAACAGGCACAGAAATACAATGATTTAAATCCAGTATGTATGTGTGTGAGCTTATAACTTCAGTTCCGTGCCTCATTCGAAAAATATGTTTCAATAGTGTATTATTAATTTTGCCAGTACGCTGTAACACGAATTTGCAGTTAAAAATAAACGTTCTCATTTAAATAACAGAGTTGCCCTGTGTACCGCAGATGACAAAATCATCTAGTAGAAAGTTGATACCGCCGTATGTAGACAGACCGCTGTCAATTAGGAAAATTAGTTCTCAGGGTATTCTTGCGGGATACGAAGACCTTGAGACAATTTATTGTCTCAGTTCGATCCTGATTTGACTGTCATTTCAATCTGAACAGGTACCGAATTCTCGGAGCTACCCTCAGATCATTGATGAGATATTACCTTAAGCCAGCCTGCGCTGCATATTGATGTGTAATCCTTAGTAGGAGGGGACGCGAAGTCCTGCAGGCAGCATGTGCGATGTTCTGGCGAGAAGGTGGGGATCGGAGACTACAGAGCTGGATAGCTAGGGTAGGAGCAGGGGTCGGGGGGAGAGGGAGAGAGAGAGAGAGAGAGAGAGAGAGAGAGAGAGAAGCTGGGGGGAAGTGGGTTATTATACGCTAATAAAAATACAGTCTCCAGGGACAGCACTGAGTGCAGAAGGGGGCTCGGGGTATCTGCCGTGAATCGGAAGTAATATTTCTCTGGCGAGAGGGGAAGTGGTCCGGGAGAAAGAACAGCAGTCCTCGTTTTGCCAGAAGGACCATTCGCGTGTCGTTTCTGAGAACCGCACAGAAGACCTCACCCACTTTAAGCCGTAATTTTCTCCCTAGGTAAGCCTACAGTGAAATGTCGGCACTTACAGATACAACAACAAATGTATCATCACGGATGATAGCTCACGGCTTCATGTACGGTGCAAAAGTAAACAAATGAGACAATTTTTGAGCAAATGGAAATGAATCAGGCCAAGAGTCAAGTAGCTTCGTGAACTTTATCTTCAGTTTGTGCTCATTTCCGACTTCGTGAAATACAGAGATCAGTTTGCTTGCTGTATGTGTCACCGCTAACTAAATTTGTATTTAAAGAGCTTGCCTTGTATGATATACACAACAAAAAAGTCTATACTGAAACATTTGCAATTATTTCTCAGAAAGACTGTTCAGAACTACGAAGCAGGTAACTACCTCCTTTTCTGAGGTCCATTTAACAATTTCAGTGGATCTACATCTACATCATCGTGATTACTCCGCTATTCACAATAAAGTGCCTGGCAGAGGGTTCAACGAACCACTTTCAAGCTGTCTCTCTACCGTTCCATTCTCGAACGGCGCGCGGGAAAAACGAGCACTTAAATTTTCCTGTGCGAGCCCTGATTTCTCTTATTTTATTGTGATCATCATTTCTTTCTATGTAGGTGGCTGCCAACAGAATGTTTTCGCTATCGGAGGAGAAAACTGGTGATTGAAATTTCATGAGAAGGTTCCGTCGCAACTAAAATCGCCTATGTTTTAATGATTGCCACTCCAATTGACGTATCATGTCTATGACACTATCTCCTCTATTTCGTGATAGTACAAAACGAGCGGCCCTTCTATCTACTTTTTCGATGTCAGCCGTCTGTCCCACCTGATGCGGATCCCACAACGCACAGAAATACCGCAGAATAGGTCGGACAAGCGTGGTGTAAGCAGTCTCTTTAGTAGACCTGTTGCACCTTCTTAGTTTTCTGCCAATGAAGCGCCGTCTTTGGTTTGCTCTATCAACGACATTATCTATGTGATTGTTCCAATTTAGGTGATTTGTAATTTAATCCTTAAATATTTAGTTGAATTTACAGCCTTAAAATTTGTCTGGCTTATCGCGTAATCGAAATTTAGCGGATTTCTTTTAGTACTCATGTGAATAACCTCTCACTTTTCTTTATTCAGAGTCAGTTGCCACATTTCGCACCATACAGATATCTTATCTAAACTATTTTGGAATTCGTTTTCGTCATCTGATGACTACAAGACGGTAAATGACAGCACCGTCTGCAAATAATCTAAAAGGGCTACTCAGATTGTCTCCTATGTCGTTAATATAGATCAGGAACGATAGAGGGCCTATAACACTTCCTTCGGGAAAGCCGGATATTACTTCTGTTTTACTCGACAACATTCCGTCTAATTTCTGACAGGAAATCACAAATTCAGTCGCACAACTGAGGCGATATTCCATAGGCACGCAGTTTGGTCAGACGACGCTTGTGAGGAACGGTGTCGAAAGCCTCCTGGAAATCTAAAAATATGGAATCAGTTTGACATGCCCTGTCGATAGCACTCAGTACTTCATGGGTATAAAGAGCTAGCTGTGTTACACAAGAACGATGTTTCCTGAATCCGTGCAATGTGTCAATGAATCGTTTTCTTCGAGGTAATTCATAATGTTCGAAGACAGTATATGTTCCAAAACCCTATTGCAAATCGACCTTAATGATATGAGCCTGTAATTCAGCGGATTGCTCCTATTTCCTTTTCGGGTATTAGAGTGACCTGAGCAATTTTCCAGTCTTTAGGTGTGGAACTTCCTGTGAGCGAGCGGTTGTATATAATTGCTAACTATTTACTTCATCTTCTTTGGTAAAGGAGTTTCGGAAAACCATCTTTAATAGCTCTGCTTTAGCGGCATTCTCATCAGTTAATTCCGTTGTTACCGCGCAGTGAAGGTACTGATTGCGTATTGCCACTGGTGTGCTTTATGTATGACCAGAATCTCTTTGGGCTTTCTGCCAGATTCCGTACAGAACTTCGTTGTGGAAATTATTAAAAACATCTCGCATTGAAATACGCGCTATATTTCGAACTCATGTAAAACTTTGCCAATCTTGGAAATTTTACGTTCTTTTAAATTTGGCATGCTTTTTTCGTTGCTTCTGCAAGAGCGATCTGACCCGTTTTGTGTACCATGGGGGATCAGTACCATCACTTATTAATTTATGTGGTACATATCTTTCAATTGCCGTCGATACTAACTCTTTTAAATCATTCCACATCTTTTCTACGCTCACATGATCAGATCGGAAGGCGTGGAGACCGTCTCTTAAAGAGACGTTAAGAGCATTTTCATCAGCTTTTTTAAATAGATGTACTTTGCGTTGCTTTTTGATGATTGTAGGTGTTACGGTATTCACCCTAGCAACAACTGCCTTGTGGTCGCTAATCCCTGTATTCGTCACGATACTCTGTATTTGTCCAGGATTTTTTGTTGATAAGAGGTCAAGTGTGTTTTCGCAACCATTTACGCTTCCACTGGGCTCATGATCTAATTATTCAAAATAATTTTCTGAGAAAGCATTCAGTACAATTTCGGATGACGTTTTATGCCTGCCGCCGGCTTTAATAGTATAATTTTTCCAACATATCGAGGGTAGATTGAAGTCACCACCGACTATAATTGTATGGGTGGGGTACCTGTTTGAAATGAGACTCAAGTTTTCTTTGAACTGTTCAGCAACTATATCTTCTGAGTCGGGGGTCGGTAAAAGATCCAATTAATAAATTAGTCCGATTTTCAAGTATAACCTCTACCCATACTATTTCGCAGGAACTATCTACTTCAATTTCACTACAAGGAAAACTACTTCTGACAGCAATAAATACTCCACCACAAACTGTATTTTATTTATCCTTTCTGAAACTGTTAGGTCGTTTGAAAAAAATTCGGCTGAACTTATATCCGGTTTAAGCCAGCTTTCCGTAGCTATAACTATTTGAGCTTCAGTGCTTTCTATTAGGGCTTGGAGCTCTGGTTCTTTCCCAACACAGCTACGACAATTTACAACTACGATACCGATCGTTTCTACAACTACATTACAGTGTTTTACCTGCCCTCTTTTAGACGGACGCCTTTTCTGTTGTTTCCTGAGACCCTTTAACCTAAAAAACCACCCAGTACCTTCCACACAGCCCCCGCTACCCGTGTAGTGGACTCCTGACCTATTAAGCGGAACCCGGAAATCCACCACTCGATAGCGCAAGTCAAGAAATTTGCAGAATTTATAACTGTTCTTAAACGAATGGATGCCATTAAATTGTGACAAATTCCAAAAGAATGAACAGTAAATTAAAAACATTCAAACAGTGTGCGGCAGGCGATTCTGGTAGGAAAAGGCAATTAAAAATATTTTTATAATTATGTTTTATTGTGGGAGTATAGGTCAGCTGCTACAACTAGCTGGGATATTTCACAATGTTTCCTTAACAGGCAGTACTGTAGTCCACATAACAGCTTAAGATGAGAAGTATTGGTTGTTTCGACATTAATTATACAGAAGTAACCTATAATTGCGAAAAAGGTTAACAACTTACAGAAATGTTTCATACAGCAGTGAATGTAGTGTATATTCAAGTTTTATTTAAAACTGTCCCGCGTGACTACCTTTTTTAAGACGACAGGTGTCCGATCTGTAATCAGTTTTCTTTCAAATCCCATGAAGCAAATCTTGATGAACAGTCGAAAGTGTTTGTGTTATCCGTTGTCATTGCTCGTTGACGTTTCTGGGACTGGAGGAGCAAACACTCTGTCTTTAATGTAATCCCATCTACAGAGTCCATTGGGGTTAAATCGGGTGATCATGGTGGCCAGGATATTGTTCCCCCAAGACTAATCCAATGTGTTCCATTACTGTATGAGACTACTGCTTGACTCTGACCGTCGTCCTATGTGATAGGGTGCGCACAGAACGGAAGCGGGTTACCTATGCAGTGGGGTTGCACGCCCTGAAATCTTTCTCAAACGATTTTACATAAACTAGTCTCTAAAAAAAGTTTTTTTTCACGTTATATAGCTTCATTTGTCGTCTTCAAGGTGAAGTTCTCAAAATTTCGATAATGGTCAGAATGACTGTGATATTCTCGCTGAAGTAATACGTTGCGCGAAATTCGAAATAGTAGTGTTTTGAGGGCAGTGAAGGTTGTCTTCATACCAAAGCCAGGGAGAATTGATCATACCAAGGCCAATGATATGAGACCAATCAGTCTGTCCTCCTTCATTCTCAAAAAATTGGAAAAACTGGTTAATGTATATGTTGATATGTTGGGGAGAGGAGGCTAAGTAGGGTCCCTCTACACCTGAACCAACACACATACCAACCAGGTAAATCATGTGAGACAGCTCTCCACCAACTCGTTGGGAAGGTGGAAAAAGCACTTCACTTTCAAGAAATAGCCCTCTGCATCTTCCTGGATATCGAAGGGGCCTTCAGTAACACGACCTTCGATTCCATGGTAACGACAGCAGAGGTGCACGACCTGGGGACCACTATATGTAGGTGGACCAGAGCCATGCTTAGTGGAAGGAAGGTAGAGGCTACCACGATGAACGAAAAGATGGTAATTAAGACCACTAGAGGCTGCCCACAAGAAGGAGTTTAGTCTCCTCTATTGTGGAATCTAGTGGTGAACGAACTCATTGAGGAACTACATTCCAGACAATGCTTCTACCAAGGATACGCAGATGACCTTGTCATAGTAATACTTGGCAAATACACTGACACAGTCAGTAATATGGCACAAGGAGGGTTGGACACTGTGCGAAAATGGTGCATTAAACAGGATCTGAGAGTTAATTCTAAGACGACTGTTGTGGTGCCATTTACGAAGAGACATATTCAGCATGCAAGTTGGAATCTAAGGCTCTTCGCTGAAACGCTAGCTGTGAAGGGGACAGTGAAATATCTAGGGGTAACCTTGGATGAGAAGCTAACTTTGACCCCTCATATTAAGAGTATCTTCTTCGAGGCAAAAAGCACTTTAGTGAGTACTAGGAGGATTTGTGGCTAAAACTGGGGCCTAAGCCCCAGGGGTATGCACTGGATATACACCACAGTGGTTAGACCAAGGATTTCCTATGGGGCCGTAGTGTGGTGGAAGAAGGTAGAACAGCGGGTTGCTGCTAAAGAGCTTGCTAAGGAGCAGAGATTGGCCTGCTTAGCCACAACGGGCGGAATTAGCAGCACACCAACCGCTAGAATGGAAGCCATGCTGGATATGCCTCCACTTCACCTTTGGGTTAAGATGGAGGTAGCAGCTGGGGCATACAGACTTAAAACTGGCCAAAACTGTGTCTCATTTGGATATCCAGAATCACACACTAACATAGTGAGTGAGGTAAATATAGGTATGGCTGGGGAAATGTCCGCCGACTATATAATAGCTCCCAACTGCTTCGACTAGCCTTACAACATAATAACTGCAGGTAGGAGGCAGTGGGAGCAAACAGCTCGACACCGTACGGGGGACATCGTTTGGTTCACCGATGGGTCGAAAACAGATCAAGGCGTTGGGGCAGGGTTTTACGGGGTTCAGCCAAGACTGTAGAGCAGCACCTCTCTAGGGAAACTGGCCTCTGTATTCCAAGCCGAAATTACTACAATCAGGGAAGGTGTGGAGAAGAATATGAGTAGGCGCTACAATGACCATAGCATCTACATCTATTCAGACAGCCAGGCAGCCCTGAAATCATATCCATAAACAAAAACATGGTAAGGTAATGATGCCCAAGCCATGTTTTAAAAGAAGCTCTGTAATCCTGGGATTGAACAGGAAAGAGATCAAACTCATGACTGGACTGCTGAGCGGCCATAGGAACTTCAAAAAACACCTACACACAATGGGTATAATGGAAGAGGACCCTAAATGTAGGATCTGTGATGAGGGTGAAGAAACTGCATCACACCTAATCTTTGAATGCATCGCATTGGAGAGTAAAAGATACAGAATCTTCGGGACAACTAGACCTGAAGAAATTGTGTCTAACAAAAAACTGGTAGAGGGACTCTTTGCATTATTTAAGGGCACTGGTTGGCTTTACTAGATATACAGGGAGCAATACCGCACAATAAGCCTAGTTTCGGTGCGGGCAGTGGCGGGTCAGACCTGAGCTGTTTTAGCTCTCCTGTTAAAATCAATCAATCAGTCTATCCCCTTGTTACCTAATTTAGCAAGCCGGCCGCGGTGGTCTCGCGGTTCTAGGCGCGCAGTCCGGAACCGTGCGACTGCTACGGTCGCAGGTTCGAATCCTGCCTCGGGCATGGATGTGTGTGATGTCCTTAGGTTAGTTAGGTTTAAGTAGTTCTAAGTTCTAGGGGACTGATGACCACAGCTGTTAAGTCCCATAGTGCTCAGAGCCATTTGAACCATTTGAACCTAATTTAGCAGTACACAACGGACACGTGCCTGCCGGCGAGCCAGAACAAACGAGACATGCTTTGCCCACTTTCGGCTCCCTGGTTGGCGTCTCGTTGAGCTGACAGAGCACAGTTGCATGACCTAAAATCTTTCTCAAACGATTTTACATAAACTAATCTCTAAAAAAAAGTTTTTTCACGTTATATAGCTTCATATGTCGTCTTCAAGGCAAAGTTCTCAAAATATCGATAATGGTCAGAATGACTGTGATATTCTCGCTGAAGTAATACGTTGCGCGAAATTCGAAATAATTTGTAATGAAAAATATGGGTGGCTATGGTTTTACGTTTGGGTGTATATTGCGCCATATGTTGCTATGAATGAATTTTTCTTTAGACGTGGGATGCAATCTATCTCCAATCTCAAGAAAACTGAATTCATGTAACACTCGCACTTGCAACCGCAGAAGAGCAAGAATGAATTATTCCTAACATATCTAGTAAACTGTTGATACGGGATTTTGGCCAGTGAGACCATGCAAAGAGGAGAGTACGTTGTTATATAGTTAACAACGGAACTTTGTTATATAGGGCGATAAGAGAGAAGTTATGGATTTTACTTTATTTTTTCAATCCAGTATTGTAAGTTTTTTACTGTCTTCGACAGCTATAGAAAAGAAAATTTGTTAGTATGGAAGTAAACGTGAAATTTCTTACCTTATATTACAGCAAACCGACACAATGAGGTTTTCCGTAAGGTATTGATACCATGTTTGCCTACTGCTTGTTTAAGCAAGATTCTGATACAATAGCTATTGAAAGGTGTATTTCTGCAATTTATATTGTTGTTGTTGTTGTTGTTGTTATTGTTGTTGTAGTCTTCAGTCCAGAGACTGGTTTGATGCAGCTCTCGGAGCTACTCTATCCTGAGCAAGCTTCTTCACCTTCGAGTAACTACTGCAACCTACATCCTTCTGAATCTGCTTAGTGTATTCATCTCTTGGGCTCCCTCTACGAATTTTACCCTCCACGCTTCCCTCCAATACTAAATTGGTGATCCCGCGATGCCTCAGAATGTATACTACCAACCGATACCTTCTTTTAGCCATGTTGTGCCACAAATTCCTGTTCTCCCCAGTTGTGTTCAGTACCTCCTTATTAGTTACATGATATACCCATATAATCCTCAGCATTCTTCTGTAGCACTAAATTTCGAAAGCTTCTATTCTTGTCTATTCTCAACTATTTATCATCCATGTTTAGCTTCCATAAATGGCTAAACTCCATACAAATACTGTCAGAAAAGACTTCCTAGTACTTAAATCTATACTCTTCTTCGGAAACACTTTCCTTGCCATTGCCAGTCTGCATTTTATATCCTCTCTACTTCGACCATCACCAGTTATGTTGCTCCCCAGACAGAAAAATTCATCTGCGCTTTTAGTGTCTCATTTCCTAATCTAATCTCCTCAGCATCCCCTGATTTAATTCGACTGCATTCCATTATCCTCGTTTTGTTTTTGTTGATGTTCACCTTATATCCCGCTTTCAAGACACTGTCCATTCCGTTCAACTGCCCTTCCAGGTCCTTTGATGTCGCTGATAGAATTACAGAGTCATCGGCGAACCCCAAAGTTTTTATTTCTTCTCAATGGATTTTAATTTATACTGTATTTTAGCAAAAGAAAAGAGGAATTAAACCCGTCAGGAAGAGAAATGTAGCTGTTCCTCATAACTGATGAAGCCTCCTCAGATGATAAATGGTTATTAATTCAAACAAAAATTCTTTTGCAATTTTTAGAGGAACTCTGTAACCTACCGTATTTTTAATAATGAACAGCTAAAATGGAAACATACCAAAGGATTTCTCTCAATATTTTTCATCTGCAACATATGGAAATAATTCACTGCAGGTAGTGTACCATATTTCTGTTCTATCCCCATTCAGGCTCAGGTGGTTCATAAACTAATGATTTTCATGTTTTGTAACAGTCTTATGGACAGGTATATAGGAACCAAATTTATTATTTCTAATAGAACAATACCGCATTTTTACTGCAAAGTACAACTGACCCAATTATACTCTTTCGTGACTCTGAAACCGTCAACATGTTGACCATATGCAGAACCTTACCAACTGCTCGTCAAAGTCAATATCACAGATGAATTAAAAGATTTTTGTAATAAGAAGATTCACTCCCTCATTCTGCACAGAGATACGAATGGATAGACCGTACGGTATTTTCTATACTTTTTAATACGTCAAATATACACTGATAACATTACGACCACTGCCTACCATGACGTTGGATTCCACCTGGTAACGTTGCTGGCACATCACGCGGTAATAAAAGTATGTAAGGGCAGTAGACATGGATGGGGGATCACCCTAGCGAAAAGAAATATGCACTGCCAGTTTGAAGTCTATTGAGATAAGCGAATTTGACGAAGGGCAGATTATTGTTACGGAGAGCCTGTGAACGAGTATCTCGAAAATGGCAAGCTGGTCAAATGTTCACGTGCTACTGTCGTGAACATCTATAGAAAGAGATAGAAGGACAGTGACACTACCACTAGGTGTTAAAAAGTTGGATATCCATTATTCTTGACATAATGTTGGGTTTAGAGGCTTGTTAGCTCTGTATAGTAGGATAGGTGATGATCTGTGGCATCTCTACCGAGAGAGCACAATGCTGGCGCACGCACAAGTGTTTCGGACCACACCGTTCATCGCACATTGTTGAACATGGAGCTCCACTGCAGACCACGCCTATGTGTTCACATGTTGGCAAAACGACATCGTCAACTACGACTGCAGTGGCCACGGTACCATTGACCGTCAATCAATGGAAACATGTTGGCTCTTCAGGTGAATCAGCCATGGACGCAGACTGGTTTGAGCAGTATTATGCTATAGGGAGCATTCTCCTCCGCTCACATGGCACCTGTGGCAGTAACCAAAGACACGCTGACAGACGGCCAGGGTGGCCAAGCGGTTCTAGGCGCTACAGTCTGGAACCGCGCGACCGCTACGGTCGCAGGTTCAAATTCTGCCTCGGGCATGGATGTGTGTGATGTCCTTAGGTTAGTTAGGTTTAAGTAGTTCTAAGTTCTAGGGGACTGATGACCTTAGAAGTTAAGTCACATAGTGCTCAGAGCCATTTGAACCATTTGAACACGCTGACAGCTGCAAACCTGCTGCATCTCTTCATGCTTAATGTCTTTCCAGATGGCAATCTCATCTTACGGCAGTGTAACTGAACGGCACTATAGTGGTTTGAGGAGCATCATAGTCAACTCACGTTGATGTCTCGGCAACCAAATTCGCCTGATGTAAATCATATAGAAACCTTCTTGGTTGCTACCGGACGCCATCACCGAATACGCATATCAGTGGTCCGTTATTTACGCGAGTTACATGACCTGTGCGTGCACATCTAATGCCACATACCTCCACAAGCCTACCAACGAACTGCTGGATCCCTGATACGCAGAACCAGTTATATACACTGCTGCCCATTAAAATTGCTACACCACGAAGATAACGTGCTACAGACGCGAAATTTAGCCGACAGGAACAAGATGCTGTGATATGCAAACGATTAGCTTTTCAGAGCATTCACCCAAGGTTGGTTCCGGTGGCGACATCTACAATGTGCTGACATGAGGAAAGTTTCCAACCGATTTCTCATACACAAACAGCAGTCGACCGGCGTTGCCTGGTGAAACGTTGTTGTGATGCCTCGTTTAAGGAAGAGTAATGCGTACCATCACGTTTCCGACTTTGATAAAGGTCGGATTGTAGCCTATTACCATTGCGGTTTATCGTATCGCGACATTGCTACTCGCGTTGGTCGAGATCCAACGACTGTTAGCAGAATATGGAATCGGTGGGTTCAGTAGGGTATTACGGAACGCCGTCATGATGGTCGCATCCGTGTTTGGCGACATCGCGGTGAACGCACATTGGAAGCGTGTATTCGTCATCGCCATACTGGCGTATCACACGGCGTGATGGTATGGGGTGCCATTGATTACGCGTCTCGGTCGCCTCATTTTCACATTGACGGCACTTTGAACAGTGGACGTTACATTTCAGATGTGTTACAATCCGTGGCTCTACCCTTCATTCGATCCCTGCGAAACCCTAAATTTCAGCAGGATAATGCACGACCGCATGATGCAGGTTCTGTATGGCCTTTCTGGATGCAGAAAACGTTCGATTGCTGCCCTAGCCAGCACATTCTCCAGATCTCTCACCAACTGAAAACGTCTGGTCAATGGTGGCCGAGCAGCTGGCTCGTCACAATACGCCAGTCACTACTCTTGATGAACTGTGATATCGTGTTGAAGCTGCGTGAGTAGCTGTATCTGTACACGTCATCTAAGCTCTGTTTGACTCAATGCCCAGGCGTATCAAGGCCGTTATTACGGCCAGAGATGGTTGTTCTGGGTACTGATTTCTCAGGATCTATGCACCCATATCGCGTGAATATGTAATCACATGTCAATTCTGATATAATATATTTGTCCAATGAATACCCGTTTATCATCTGCATTTCTTCTTGGTGTAGCAATTTTAATGGCCAGTAGTGTAGCTTTGTTAGCAACACAAATACAACAACAATAATAACTAATTCTACTACTGATAATAATAATATGTCATTAACAAATGTAATAAGTCAAAGGATGATTAAATGTATATTTATCATAATGTAAAATATGCAACTAGCATACAAAAATGGTTCAAATAGCGCGCAGTTCCAGAGTGTAGCGCCTAGAACCGCTCGCCCACTCTGGCCGGCAACTAGCATACAGAAGTCAGTCAAGAAACAGAAGGTATTTTTTACGACCACGCTTGTAAGTGGCATCAGCGATGAGAAAAGTTTCATAGTAGGTCCCCTCTCTGGGAGGTACCCATATACACGGTGCTGTGAATATTCTTTTGGTACTTTTCAGTAGCCATATTTACCTTTTTCCAGACACTAAAGATGTACTTTTTGTCAGGTAGAGTGGAATGATATGTCCCGACGTTTATATATGTTCTGATATATACTGTCTGATGCTACAAAAATAACTTTTTTTCCATTTTTTCACATCTGTTGGTAAAATGATCAAGACTAGTAATACGTGAAGTGTAGAAAGTAAAATGTTACCGAAATAGACCAAAGGTAGTAACAAAACCGGGGAAAGATTTAAATGGAGACGTAATAATAGAAATACACTGGAAGAAAACTATCGGTTGGTCAGCAGAACGAACAAGGAGGAACCAAAACTTGAGAAGGCGACTTTATGGTAGAAACAATTCGTGTATGTACTATTAATAACTCAAATAACGTGAGTGTTACACAAAAATGTCACCTGCACATCTTCGTTGCGATACTGCAGACTGTGTAAGTAAGTACTGCCAAATTAGTTTACTCACTTCTGTGCGTATTAATTTGGAAGTTTGTGAAAATTTTGTTATTAACTTGTAAATGAGAAAACATTTCATATTTTTTTCATATTCCACTTCCTTGAGGGCCATTTGACTTAGTATCTCATGAAGTTACATTAGCACCACTGTTTTGTTGTAAATATGTTATGTCTTTCTGTTTATCTCCTCAGTGCAGATATGTGGAATAAAAAAGTGTATTTATCCACTGATCTAAAACAACACGCGAAAGAAACGAAGTAGCGATAGACCTTCTGTTTCCCAGCTGTGCGGGATTGTGATTCGGAATTCGAACTGTGTGAATGGTGGTATAGATTATTTCACCATCATCTTGAGCATTATTGGACCACGTCGTGTATTGTCCCAAAGGCGAATGAAGGGAAAGAATACTAACAGTTTCATTTTTTTTCCTTACGGTTACAAGTCGGAAATTATTTTCTTAATCAAATGTGGTTCGCCTAAATGGTTTGTGAATTATCATGAGTCTAAAACAGAAATTGTTATTACAAATTATTGTGAGGTGTTCACCATTCTGTAGTGATTATTGGCACACCCTTTCCTGATGTGCTTCTAGTGAGTGCACCTGCTTTCATAGATCACTTTTATCTGCCCAGTACGTAGTCATGTTTGGCTTCAAAAGATTTTCGTTTGTTCGCTTGTCTTGGAGAATTTCATTTCTATCTGATTTTCTCCTACTTTCTTTATTTAAATAGAACTTGAAGTTTCAATACACACACACATATATATATATATATATATATATATATATATATATATATATATATATATATATATATATATTAACGAGACAGAAACTCCTCTGAGCACGGTTTCGTTGAGGATGAGTTATTTCCCCATCGAGCACAACTGAGAGCTACCTTTATTTTTCTCGTTCAATTGGCAAACAGTACACGTGTGCGTATCTGACGAACTCTCCGAGTAACTTAGATGACTTTCCCCAAGTGCTATCTCCTCACACAGACTTCGATTCCTCTCCAGGAACGAATGGAGTGATACCTACCCGTCCGCTTGTCTGTAAGCGGCAGGTCTAGCTAGAGAAGTGTCGGGACAGTGCTCAGGATACGAGGACAAGAGGTAAGATGTGCTTTTCTGATAGCGAAAATGCGTCTATGCCAATGAGGTATACTGTTCTTGCCGGAAAACTTGCAATATCCCTTGTCAGATTAAAGCAGGTACGGAAGGGGAAGTATCTGTTCACAGTCGGCAACATTAATGTATGGTGAATAATGGCACAGCTAAAGGAAATGGAGGCAATGGGCAGGAAAATTAGGAATGGTGTCCGTATGTGGGGAAATGAAAATAAGATTATAAAGTGGTTATATTAGCAACAACTTAAGGCAAAGGGAGCAGTACGTGGAAAGGAGTTCAGCGGCTTGAGATTAGGCAGACTCAAGAGGCCAACCCAGCTCACGGTTGAGGCAATATCACAGTTAACACCTTTGATTGTAAAAATGACTGTGGTCGTCTGTATATGCTCAGAATTGACGTCCTTGTGGGATGTGGTTGAAAGCTGCAAGGATACCTTAAATGGTTCATTGGGATATTATACACCAAAAGCTCTAACCAGCGAGACATTAGAAAGTGAGTTTTCCGATTACTGCTCCTCAGTAACAGTAAGTAAATGAGACCGCAGACAGTGAAAAATTCAGTTTTCATGCCACTTAGTTTGGGCGGTTTCGAATTTCAGTAGTAATCTAAGACCTATAGTCGGATCCTTCCATCGGCCATCGGAATTAAACTTACGGTTTTGTTGTGACATTCTAAAGACCAACGTCCTACCCGTGTCAACCTCAGCCGATGAGCGTCAGTGGTTGCGGATATGGAGGGGCATGTGGTCAGCACACGGCTCTCTCCGCCGTTGTCAGTTTTTGTGACTAGAGTCACTACTTATCAGTCAAGTAGCCCCTCAATTGGTCTCGCAAGGGCTGACTTCGCATAGCTCGCCAACATCGCTCGGCAGACCCGGACGGTCACCCATCCAAGTGTTAGCCCAGCCCGACAGCGCTTAACTTCGTTGATCTGACGGGAACCGGTGTTCGACTGCGACAGGGCCGTTGGTGTCTCTGAAGATCGAATCAGTTTCAAATGTCTCGCTTCAATGTACTCACACAGCGGAGACAATGAACTCTGAGCTGTATGCCCCTATAGAAGCTGCTCCACCTGGCGACCCAGCTGTTCGTTGCACAACGTGTATCTGCGACCTATGCTTCCTTACACACGGTTCACGAACCTTTGTAAGCGTCCGTGGACCACCACAGGCAACTGTCCTAGTTGGGAATCTACCAGTTCCTCGCAGCCGTTTTTGTAGTTCAAAAATTGTTCAAATGGCTCTGAGCACTATGGGACTTGACTTCTGAGGTCATCAGTCCCCAAGAACTTGGAACTACTTAAACCTAAGGACATCACACACATCGATGACCGAGGCACGATTCGAACCTGCGACCGTAGCGGTCGCGCGGTTCCAGACTGTAGCGCCTAGAACAGCTCGGCCACTCCGCCCGGCGTTTTTGTAGTTGGACGAAAATAGTTTGTGATGGCCCATGTGATCCGGAAAACGCTGTCGACGCATGCGTTGTGCAACTCTGTCAATTACTTACTATCTGCATCTACACCTATAGTCCGCAGGCCACCTTGTGGTGTGTGGCGGAGGCTACTTGGTGTACCTCTGTCACTTGGCCGTCTTCCTGTTCCAGTCGTGAATGGATCGCGGAAAAACGATTGGCGGTAATCCCGTGGGGCTAAAATCTGTCTAATTTTATTTTCGTGGCCTTTTACGAGATGCAGGTAGGAGGAAGCCATGTATTTGTTGAACGTTCTAGAAACGTACGCTGTCGGAATATTAATAGTGAACCACACCATGATCCAGAACGCCTCTCCTGTATCGCCAACACTTTAGTTGCTTGATCATCTCAGTGACGCTTTCGAGCTTACTAAATGAACATGTAAGGAAAAATGTAGAAATGCAGCTATTATTGGATCTTGTCTATTTCCTGTGTAAAACCTATCACGTACGCACCCGATACTGACGAGAAATATTGAAGTATGCCCTTTCTAAAGAAACTTCGGGATATTTGCCTTTGCCGATTGAGGGAAATAACGTAAAACGTAATTTTGTAACGATGAACGGGATTTGAACCGCCGTGCCCCACAAATACGAGTCAAGTGTCTTAGCACTTTGCTTGGTATATTTAAAGCGTACCGGCTCGTCAATCTTGGAAGCCTAACTGATAACATTAACTGAACAAATGAAGAAGTTTCAGCAACGAACGGCGTGTTTCTCCATGAATTAGCTTGTCTGGTGTCGTGGTCTTCAATCCGAAGACAGGTTTGATGCAGCTCTCCATGCTACTATATCCTGTGCAATCCTCTTCATCTACAGCCTGCGTCCTTCTGAATCTGCTTACTGCATTCAACTGTTGGACTCCTCCTACTACGCCCCCCCCCCCCCCTACCACCATTCCCCTCCCCAGTAGTGCCCTCTAATACTACATTTGTGATCCGTTGACGTCTCAGATGGTGACCTATCAATAAAATTCTTTTTCTAATTAGGTTGTGCCACAGATTACTTTTCTCATCAATTATATTCGTCACCCCATCATTAGTGACGTGATCAACCCATCTAATTTCAGCATTCTTCTGCAGCATCACATTTCAAAAGCTTCTATTCTCATTCTCGTCTGAATGTTTATTGTTCATGTTTCACATCTATAGATAGCTACACTCCAGACAAATACCTTCAGAAGAAAAACTTTAATCTATATTCGATGGTAAAAAATCTCCTTAAGAAAAGTTTTTCTTGCCATTGCCAGTCTGCATTTAATTCCTCTCTACGTCGGCTACTATCAGTCGTTTTGCTGCCCGAATAGCAAAACTCATCTCCTACCTTAACTGTTTCATTTCCTTATCTAATTCCCTCATAATCACCTGATTAAATTCGACTACATTTGATTATCCTTGTCTTCCTTTTATTGATGTTAGTCTTATATCACACTTTCAAGACACTGTCAATTGCGTTTAACTGCTCTTCCAAGCCCTTAGTTGTCTCTGACAGAATTGCAATGTCATCGGCAAACTTCAAAGTTTTTTATTTCTTCTACCAGAACTTTAATTCCTACTGATATTTTTCTTTGGTTTCCCACAATACTTCCTCACTATATAGATTGAGTAACATCAGGGATAGGTTACAAACCTGGCACACTTCTCAACCACTGCTTCCCTTTTATGCCACTCGATTCTTATAACTGCATCTGGTTATATACAAGTTGTAAATACCCTTTCGCTTCGTGTATTTTACCTGTGCTGCCTTCAGTAAAGAGAGTGCACCAGTCAACACCGTTAAAACCTTTCTCTAACTCTGCAAATGCTATAAACGTAAGTTTGTCGTCCCTTAACCAATCCTCTGAAGTAAGTCGTAAGGTCAGAAATCGCTTCGTGTATTCCAACATTTCTTCGAATCCAAACTGATCTTCTCGAAGGTCGCCTTCTAGCAGTTTTTCCATTCTTCTGTTAAGCATTGGTGTTACTGATTTGCAACAATGACTTATTAAACAGAAAGTTCGGTAATTTTCACACTTGCCGGCACTTTCTTTCTTTGGAATTGCAATTATTACATTCATCTTGAAGTCTGAAGGTATTTCGTCGGTCTCGGACATCTTGCGCACCAGATGGAATAATTTTATCATGGCTACCTCTCCCAAGGCTTTCAGCAACTCTGACGGAAACTCGTCTACTTCCGGGGCCTTGTTTCAACTCATGTCTTTCAGTGCTCTGTCATATTCTTCTCACAGTATCATACCTCTCATTTCATTCTCATCTACGTCGTCTTCCGTTTCTTTAATATTGCCCCGACGTTCATTTCCCTTGTATAGTTCCTCCATATATTCTTTCAACTTCTCAGATATTCCTTCTCTGCTTAGGACTGGTTTTCCATCTTAGGCCTAGATATTCATCCAACTGCTTCTCTTTTCGTCAAAGAACTCTTTAATTCTCCTATAGGAGGTATTTACCTTTTCTCTAGTGAAATGCATTTGTCCTCCAGCCATTCCTCCTTAGCCATTTTGCACTTCCTATGGATCTCATTTTTTAGACGTCTGTAGTCCCTTTGACCTGCTTCATTTGAAGCATTTTTTTATTTTCTCCTTTCATCAGTTAAATTCAGTGTCTCCTGTGTTATCCAAGGTTTTCTTCTGGCATGGTCTTTTTACCTATTTAATCCTCTGTGTCTTCAATGTTTTATCTCTTAAAGCTAAGCATTTGTCTTCTATTGTGTTCCTTCCCCTGTTCTAGCCATCCGTTGCCTAATGCTCCTTCTGAAACTTTCAACAACCTATGATTATTTCAGTTTATCCAGGTCCCATCTCCTTAAATCCCTGCCTTTTTGCAGTTTCTTCAGTTTTAATCTGCCGTTCAATAGTGGTCAAAGTCCACATTTCCGCATAGGAATGCCTTACAATTTAAAATCTGGTTCCAAAATCTCTGTCTTTTCATTATATAGTAAGTCTCAAACTTTCCGGTGTTTCCAGGTCTCTTCCACGTATACAACGCTTCTTTCATGATTCTTAAATCAAGCGTTTGCGACGATTTAATTATGCTCTGTGTAAAATTTTACCATGCGATTTCCTCTGTCGTTCCTTTCCCGCAGTCCATATTCACCTACTATTTTTCTTCTTCTTGCATTTCCTACTATCGAATTCGAGACCCCCATCACAATTAAATTTTTGTCTCCCCTAAGTATCTGGATGATTTGTTTTATCTCGTCATACATTTCTACAATCCTTTGCGTTAGTGATTGGTGGCCCAACTCGTTTGTAATGTCCATGACACTCTGTCCCCTATTTCCCGATAACAGAACGGACTGCACTTCTTTGGACTTTTCCGATTTCTTCTGTCAATCTTATCTGGTAAGGATACCATATAGCACAGCAATACTCCGAGGGCGAACAACCGTAGTGTAGGCAGTCTCTTTAGTGAACCTGTTATATCTTGTAAGTCCTTTGCCAATAAAACGCAGATTTTTGTTTGCCTTCCCAGAACGTTACTACGTGTTCGTTTCAACTGAAGGTGTTCGTAATTGTATTTACTAGGTATTTTGTTGAACAGACAGCCTTTAAAATTGTTTGCTTTATTGTGTAACCGAAATTTAACGTATTTCTTATCGTACTCATGTGGATGACCTCAAACTTTTCCTTCTTGAGATATAACTGTCACTTTTCACACCACACAGATATCGTATCTAATTCATTTTGCAGTTGGTTTTATTCACGTGATGAATTAAGCAGACGGTAAATGATAGCATCATCTACAAAGATATATATGAGCGCTGCTTAGATTATCCCCTGAACAGTTTATAGAGGCTAGGAACAGGAGAGAGTCTGTAACACTTCCTCATGGAATGCCAGATATCACTTCTGTTTTACTCGATTTTCATCCGATTATTAAGCACAGTGACCTTTCTGAGATGAAATCACGGATCCAGTCGCACAACAGAAGCGATACTCCAAAGGCGCGCAGTTGCGCCAGTACTGTGCGTGCGTTCCTGACATCTCAGAGGAAGCGCGGATCTGCTGGTCATTGTGTGCAGCTGCCCGGTGAAGCGAGATGTAGTGGAATATGAGAGCAAATGGAATCTAGCATACACAACTGAAGCGGCAATTTTATCTTGCCGCCGGTGCCTGCCGGCCATGAACAATGGCTGACATTTCATCGCGTCGCTGGGGTCACATTAACTCGGCAGGTTCATAGTAGTCATCAGCGTGGCTGGGGCAGGATGTGTCATTGTCTGTGCAATTCTCTATAGACAGAGGACGGGTGGCCACTATCAGAACTGGGACAGGCAGCTGCAGTCCAACAGAGAGAGAGAGAGAGAGAGAGAGAGAGAGAGAGAGAGAGAGGCAAATGGCCAGCAAATGCAGGAACAGCCAACAACTTGGAGGTCGAGAACGGCCGGCTAGAGATGGAGCTGGAAGTGTGGTAGAACAGCAAGGCAGTTGGGCTGTTAGACGACAAGGTGGCTTGTAGCCTGCTGTCAACACGAGGCATCATTCCGGATGGAGCAGCAGGCGGCGTCCGCCTTCATACGTCCAAGGTGTATTGCACAGCTAGGAGCTAGGACGTGCTATATGAAGCGTGGTCTCCGCTACGACGAGTGGAAGGCAGTGTGTAGACGGTTGGTTGGTTGGGAGAAGAGACCAAACAGCGAGGTTATCGGTCTCATAGGATTAGGGAAGGATGGGGAAGGAAGTCGGCCGTGCCCTTTCAAAGGAACCATCCCGGCATTTGCCTGGAGCGATTTAGGGAAATCACGGAAAACCTAAATCAGGATGGCCGGACGTGGGATTGAACCGTCGTCCTTCCGAATGCGAGTCAAGGCAGTGTGTACTGGTGACTAGTACTGTCTTGTTGTGAAAACAGTTGAGCCGATTCTGGCATTCTAAAGTAACCCAAGGTTTATGTTGGGGAAACATGGCGAAGCTGCCTGGAGTTGTAGAGCTGTGCTTTATCATACAGAATGGTATTTTTAGTAAAACATGGTGGGAGCACTGTTCGGCTTCGAATATGTAGACGAGTGCCTTATAAGAATGAGTTTTATGTTACGGAAAAATCGTTCAAATGGCTCCAAGTACCATGGGACTTAACATCTGAGGTCATCAGTCCCCTAGACTTAGAAATACGTAAACCTAACTAACCTAAGGACATCTCGCACATCCATGCCCGAGGCAGGATTCGAACCTGCGACAGTAGCGGTCGCTCGGCTCCAGACTGTAGCGCCTAGAACCGCACGGCCCAGTGGAATTCCCCTTGCACTCTTAATGTTACCGCCCTTGCTTTTAATTTCACTGAAGTTGTCTTGACTTTTCTGTATGCTAAGTCAGTCCTTCTGATAATCATTTCTTTATCGATATATTCAGATTTCTCATGTAGCCGTTTCGGCTTAGTTTCCCTGCCCTTCCAATTTATTTCACTCTTGAGGTCTTATATTATTGTATTCCTGAATTTCCCTGAACATTTTTGTACTTTCTTCTTTCGTCGATCAGCTGAAGTATATTTTCTGTTTCCTACGATTTCTTCGCAATTACCTTCCTTTTACCTGCGTTTTTCTCTCTAACTTCTGAAACTGCCCTTCAGTTGAACTGCCTACCGTGCTATTCATTATCCTTGTGTCTGTCGCCTCAGAGAACATCATTCTTTACTAATTTAGTATCCCACTTCTTTGTCCATTTGTTCTTCCTGACTAGTCTCTTAAAGTTCAATATATTCTTCATCGTTAACAAATGATGATCTAAGTCTATGTCTGCCCCTGCGTGTGCCTTACAATCCAATATCTGATTTGGAAATCTCTGTCTGTCCATGATGTAATTTCACTGGAATCTTCCCGTATCTATGGAGCTTTTTCAAGTATACTTCCTCCTCTTGCGAATTTGAACAGAGTATTCGCTGTTGCTAGCTGAAATTTATTGTTACACTCACTTCGCCTTTCTCCTCGCTCATTCCTACTACCAAATCTCCCGTTACCCTCTTTTCTACTCCTTTTCCTACAACCACACTGCAACCGCCTATGAATATTAGATTTTCATCCCTTTACTTTCTGAATTACCCATTCAGTATCCTCATATACTTTTGAGCCGTGTGCAGATCGCGTTCTTCCCTTACATAACTTGACGTTGTGTAATAGCGGTAGTGGCATCTCGATTCCTTCTTCTGTTAATGGTGCCACTGAGTTGCTAGTATTGTTTGTTCGTGAGTGGCAGCAGCAGCGGTTATCGATAGCCAGTACTCTGGTACTATCTTTGGTGCCATGGCTTGTATTCTGGGTCGTCGTGTGTGTCAGGCAGTTCGGCTTTGGACGGAGCAGCCGCGGGGTTCCGGACTGAAGCGCCTAGAACCGCTCGGCCACAGCCGCCAGCTGTTAGGGATAAGTTTACCTGTTATTCATGTTACTTTACTTTGCGTCCTTGCTATAGCATGTGTATTTAGGTAGTGTTAGAGGTCTGCTTAAGGTATCACAGAACTAGTTGGACGCAACTGATAATTAGTTTCTGGAACAAGATCCTTGGTTGGGTGACCTCGTGTTCTCCTGTTGATTCATATGTTGTTATTTTATGTAATAATTCGTGCCCCCATTATTGTACGGTTTTGATCTCAGGTGTGCTGTGTATCAGGGTAAGCCTTTCTAGCTTTGTATGCTCGTACGTGCCCATTTTGCAAAGTTATTCCAGTACTCTCTATCGCTGTATACTTGTCCGCGACCCTTTGGCAACGTTATTGCAGTGGGCCAAGAGTTTAGTAGAGCGTTGTTTTATTGTTATAGGTATTAAGTGGACCACACCGTGGTTCAGGTAGAAAAAAATCCATTTTGGTTTTCATCATATTTCGATAGATTAAGGTTTTATTTAAGTACTCTGAAAAGGATTTTGCTGAAAAAAATTTATTCCAGCTTTTAAACAGCATTTTCCTACCACGTATGTTTATCTGCCACGCCCACTTTTCTGTCACCCACTTTTCTGCATAGCTTTTAGATCTTAATATCCCCTATATTGCACGTTAGGGATTTTTTTTACTCCCGCGTGTGTTGGATTTCCTTGGAATGCAACGGTCGTTATTCTGTTGTTTCTACAGTTCGTAAACAACACGCTTTCAAACACACGGTTAGTTTTATTCAAGTGTGATTGAAAATTTGCAGGTATTCTATGGGTAGGCAATTAGGGGAAATAAAGAAAATATGGAGGCAATGAAGAGATATATTTGGGCCATATTCATCCCTAACTCCTCTACTGTTGATAAGCCATCTCATGGTTTATGTCCGTCAGGAGAAAATTCGTGGTGCAAATACAATAGGGCTCAGAAACTGGAGTATCTTATTCTTACCAGCATCCTCTTCCTGCTGCTGTTATTACAGCAATTAAACCTATTTTCAGGACTTGGTTCATCCTGACATTCTAAGGAAATGTCTGCATGGGGAGACACAGAACGCAAATGAATGTTTTAACAGCATAATTTGGAACCGCCTTCCTAAAACTGTATTTGTAGGCATGCATACAATGAAACTAGGAGTTCATGATGCTGTTATCACATTCAATTGTGGTAATATTGGAATGTGTTGGGTAGTGAAAAATCTGGGAATTAATCCTGGTGAAAATACGATCGCTGGGCTGCAACATTGCGATAAAATGAGGACAGCCGATGCAGATAGGTCTGCATCTAATATGGCCAAGAAAGCGAGACAAACATCCAGTAAGGTGAAAGAGAAGCTGGAAGACCTGCTAGAGGCCAAAGAAGGGCCATCATATGCAGGAGGACAGTTTTAATTAACTGTAAGTAACAAATTTCAAAAGTTTTTTCTTTAAAGTCAATTTCCTGCAAACTAAAATTTTCAGTACATGTGCCCCACTATATCAGAAATTATCACAGATAAATGAATGAAATTGTCAGAAACTCTGAATAACATAAAAAGCCACCTCTGGTACTACATTCATTAATATTCCCCCATTAGGAAGTTCACAAAAAATATTTTCTGCAGAAAAAACTTAATATTCTTTTGTTAATAAATTTAAAAAAGTATTTCTTAAAAACAATAAAATGGATAAAGAAAATTTTAGTACAATTGACTCTATTACCATCATGTAACATACAGTAAAAATATTAAGGTCCTGCATCAAATAGTTTTTTTCAGAAATGGGTCAAATACTAGCCTAAATTAACATGGGATAGTAGGCAGGGTGTGGTCCCCTTAAGGTCATTTGATAAACTGAGCGCCAGATCCTCGTTTGTTCTTTCCTATGCATACGCTCTGATTTATTACATTGTCCATTTTGTTTAATTAAACTGATTCGAGTTTGGTATACTGTCTACTCCTACACGACCCCCAACCTCATTCCATTCCCACTGTCATCCTGCGCCACAATGCGCAAGTCTACCGTCAGTTGTTCTTCAAACTCACCAGTTGAGAGTGGAAAAGGGGAAAATGATAGTTTCACACGAAGTAGCCTTCGACAAACACCTAAAATGACTCACGAAACGTGGGCACAGATCTGTATACTGCAGACATCACAAAAACTGACTGAGTGTAGGACTAAATACTTCCTGTAAAACTGCGTAGGTATACCTATGTGAGAAATAGATCCATGTCGATAATACACTTGTGCATCAAACAGACTTTATCTGTTGGTTTGTTCACAGACATACTGGGATCATTTATCTCGATGTAGTTGCAGCAAGAATGATCACCGACATAGAAACTGCTAAAGGAATAGGAGAAGATGCCGCACGTACAGTTAAGTGGACAGACAAGTGAGAGAGTCTCACCTTATTTGAGAGCCAGAAGTATTTATGATGGAATGTGCCAAGATGACACAGAAGAGCTACAAGTAATTGTGTGACGAACGACAGCTCTCTTTAAATGTGGGTAAATACAAGACAGTGCCTATGAAAAAGAACCAGAAACTATCTGATTATAAGATTCGTAGAGAAACTCTTGAACACGTCTAATCTTATAAGGGAGCACTCGGACAAAACTTTGCTACGAGAAGTAGACATCGTGCTTTAACTTCCCCTCGAGCGTTTATAATGGCAGGCGAGGAAATGTGTCCACAAACTTCTGCAACTGGATCCACCCGTCGTTCATTCGATCCTGTAAGGCTACCAGATTTCAGGAATTTTTTCACTGCTGAATTTCACTCGGTGCTGAAAATACTCCCAGACGTATTCCACGCCGTGAAGATAGAGCGATTTAGATGGTTGGTTGGTTGGTTTGAGGAAGGAGACCAGACAGCGAGGTCATCGGTCTCATCGGATTAGGGAAGGACGGGGAAGGAAGTCGGCCGTGCCCTTTGAAAGGAACCATACCGGCATTTGCCTGGAGCGATTTAGGGAAATCACGGAAAACCTAAATCAGGATGGCCGGACGCGGGATTGAACCGTCGTCCTCCCGAATGCGAGTCCAGTGTCTAACCACTGCGCCACCTCGCTCGGTGAGAGCGATTTAGAGGACCAGTTCGGGTACGATAGCATTTCTGAATTATCGTCAAACTAGAATGGATCACTGGACCGCTGTAGACAGGGACGCTGTCTTATTGGAAGACAGGATTGTGTCTACAGCTTGCTCGTCACGAATACGTAGAATATTGAACAACATTTCATTACTGAGAATGTTGAGATTAATAGCCTGGTTCATGTTCACGGTAACATGAATGAGTGGGCCCAAATTATGGTATGAGTAACACACCGAAAACATCTTGGAACCACCTACGGCCTGACCTACACCCTCCACAAACTGCTGGAAAAATGTCTCGTTAGATTATCGATATATGATCGTCCGTCTTCTGACTGGTTTGATGGGGCCACGCCAAGAATTTCTCTCCTGTACCAGCCTTTTCATCTCAGAGAAGCAACCTAAGTGCTCAGTTATTTGCTGTATGCTTCCCAATTTGTGTATTCCTCTACGATTTTTACCCTCTACAGCTACCACTACCATGGGCGTTATTCCCTCATCTCATGTTCTACCATCCTGTCCCTACTTCTTGTCGTTGTTTTCCATGTATTCTTTCCCTCATACATTCTGTGGAGGACCTCCTTGCTCGTTACCGTATCAGTGTATCTGATTTTCTTCTCTAGCACCAGATCTCAGATGCTTTTCCTCCGTCCCGTTTTTCCCAAGGTCCATGTCTCACTGCTATGCAATGCTGTGTTCAAAAGTGCTTTCTCAGGAATTGCGTCCTCAAAATAACACCTATGTTGGAAATCAGTAGACTCCTTTTGGCCAGGAATGCTATGCTCATCTGTCTGGTTTGTTAGTTTAGTCTCTCAGTTATTCCGTGTTACTTTGATATTTACTAGACACAGTTCTCGCGTTTTTGATTGTGTCGGAAAGTAACCGATTCTGCGACATTTTACGAAATCCTAACGAGGAGCTAATTATTTAGTGTCGCCTGTGTGCTTTAATATTTTAGTTTTTGAATCTCTCCGTGTTAAACTAATTTACTACACACAGTTCCTACGTTTCTTTCAGTGTCTACAGTAGAGTTCTGTAGCGCAAGTAGATAGACGGATTTTGTCTGTGTAGTGTAGTTTTCCATCGTCTTTAATGTGGTTAGGGACTGTGATTGCTGTGTTGGTAACACTTCTCTCTCAGTCCCAGGCTGTTTTGGCGTCGGTTACACATTTTGAGGCTGCAGTGGATGGGCATCACTGTTTTGGAACAGCCTTGGGGATCCAACTGATGTGCAACACGACCTACGAGTACGCAGATCGGTCGGTAATGGTGGCCAGCCGAGTTACTGCTCGCACTGAGGTTGACAACTCACCCATGGCTGAGTGGAAGGTCACTTCATGGCATGGCAGGCTGCGAAAGGCTTCCCAAAGGACTGAAGGTAAGGCCTCTCCGTTTAGTTTTACGCTCAGGTTCCAGATGCTTTCTCTAGCTGACAATGTCCCTTAGCCACATGCAGTAGCTCGTCCTGTTTCATAGTAAACAGCCTGCAAGATTCGGGCAGTCGAGAGGATGGGGTTATCGGTAGTTGGGGGCGTCACTGTTAGGTGCATTGTGGGGCGCCTTAGGGGTATGGCTGTCAAGGAGTCAAGGAGGGGATGGAAGCCAGTGAGCACTCCGTGAACATTCCGTGTGAAGTCATTCCAGTAGTGGAACAGGTCATTTTGAATACCATGAAGAGCACAGGGTGCAGCTAACTGCTGGTGACGGCTCATATCGGTAACAATGATGTGGGTCTCTTTGGATCAGAAGAGGTTCTCTCTAGTTTCGAGCGGCTATCTGAATTGGTAAAGGCTGCATGTTTTGCATGTGAGGTGAAAGCAAAGCTCACCATTCGTAACATAGTCGGCAGGACCGACTGGGGACCTCTGGTAAAAAGCCGACTCAACTAGCGCCATAGGGTGGTGGGGTTTCTGGGTCAACTAAATAGGTCAGAAATCCACTACACGCAGGGTGCAGCTACACGGGTAGCAGTTGCTATGTGTGGCGCGACTTGGGTGGTTTTTTAGGTTAGAAGGTCGCAGGGAAACAGAAAAAAAGAATCAGTCTCAAAGGGTGTATGTCGAAGACAGGAATAACGTTGATCTGGGAACCTTTGGTATAACAGTCGTAAATTTCCGTAGCTGTGTTGGGAAAGTACCAAATCTCGGAGTGCTAAAGGATAACACTGGTGCTCAAATTGTTATAGGCACTGATTTCTCGGTTAAAGCCGGAGGCAGATTCAGCCGACATTTTTGTAAAGGACCTAATGGTGCTCAGAAAGGATACCGTAAATATAGTTAGCGGCCGCGTGTTTGTCACTATTAGAAGTAGTTTATCTTTCATTGTAACTGAAGTATATATAGTTCCTGTGAGTTAGTATCTATGAGCAGAGGTCATTCTTGGCAACCGGAACTACATATTAATTGGATCCTTTAACCGACCTCCCACATCAGATGATAAAATTGCTGAAAGATTCAAAGAAAATTTGAGTCTAATTTCAAACACTTGCCCCACTCATACAATTACTGCTGGTGGTGACTTCAATTTATACTCGATGTTTTGGCGAAAGCATATGTTTGAATCCGGACGTACACATAAAACATCAGCCGAAATTGTGCTTAGCGCATTATTACACGCAATTAGTTCATGAGCCCATTCGAATAGTAAACATTTGTGTAAACGTACTTAACCTCTTAGAGACGAATAATACTGAACTAATAACTGGCATGAAAACGGATACAGTGATTAGTGAATACAGGGCGGTTGTAACGAGATTGAATATCATACTTCGCGAACCCACCAAAAATAAACGAAAAATATATCTGTTCAAAAAAGCAGATAAAAGTTCTCTTGACGCCTTCCTGAGAGACAATCTCCACACCTTCCAAATTAACAATGTAAGTAGACCGGATGTGACTTACACTCAAAGAAATAGTATCGCCAGAAACTAAGAGATTCATACCAAATAAATTAACAAAAGTAGGAGCTGAACCCATATGGTACAAAAAAAGGCCAGAACACTGTTGCAGAAACAATGAAAAGAGCGTGGCAAATTTAAACGAAAGTAAAATCCTTTAGATTGACGATTTTTTATAGAAGCTCGAAATTTAGCGCGAACTACAATGCATGATTCCTATAATACTCGTAGTTTGCACCACGAAACATTATCTCGAATCCTGGCGGAAAATCCAAAGAGATTCTGGTCATATAAAAAATATGCTAGCAGCAAGACACAATCAACGCATTTTCTGCGTGATAGCAATAGAAATACTATTGACGACAGTGCTGCTAAAGCAGAGTTACTAAACACAACCTTCCGAAATTCCTTCACCAAAGAAGAAAAAGTAAATATTCCAGACTTAGAATCGAGAACAGTTTCCAACTTGAGTAACTCAGAAGCATGCATCCTCGGAGTAGTGAGGCAAATTAAATCACTTAATAAATGCAAGTATTCCGGTCCACGTCGTATACTAGTTAGGTTCCTTTCAGAGTATGCTGATGCAATAGCTGCATATTTAACCATCATATACAACCGCCCATTCGACGAAGGATCCATAGCCAAAGACAGGAAAGCTGCACAGGTCACGCCAATAGTCAGGAAAAAAATTGGAGTAAGCCACTAATTTACAGGTCCATATCATTAACGTCGGTACGCAGCACGTTGTTGGCACATATATTGTGTTTGAACATTACGAATTACCTGAAGAGAATGGTCTATTGTCAAATACTCAACATGGATTTAGAAAACATAGTTCTTGTGAAACACGACTGGCTCTTTAGTCACACGAAGTGTTGAGTGTTATCGACAAGGGATTTCAAATTGATCCCGTATTTCTAGATATCTAGAAGGCTTTTGACATTGTGCCCCACAAGCGGCTTCCGTATTTCTAGATGTCCAGAAGGCATTTGACATTGTACCCCACAAGCGGCTTGCAGTGGAATTGCGTGCTTACGGAATATGGTCTCAGTTATGTGACTGCATTCGTGTTTTTCTGTCAGCGTAGTAGCTGACCAAAAGTCATCGAGTAAAACAGAAGTGATTTCTGGCGTTCCCCAAGGTAGTGCTACAGGTTCGCTACTGTTCCTTATCTACACTCCTGGAAATTGAAATAAGAACACCGTGAATTCATTGTCCCAGGAAGGGGAAACTTTATTGACACATTCCTGGGGTCAGATACATCACATGATCACACTGACAGAACCACAGGCACATAGACACAGGCAACAGAGCATGCACAATGTCGGCACTAGTACAGTGTATATCCACCTTTCGCAGCAATGCAGGCTGCTATTCTCCCATGGAGACGATCGTAGAGATGCTGGATGTAGTCCTGTGGAACGGCTTGCCATGCCATTTCCACCTGGCGCCTCAGTTGGACCAGCGTTCGTGCTGGACGTGCAGACCGCGTGAGACGACGCTTCATCCAGTCCCAAACATGCTCAATGGGGGACAGATCCGGAGATCGTGCTGGCCAGGGTAGTTGACTTACACCTTCTAGAGCACGTTGGGTGGCACGGGATACATGCGGACGTGCATTGTCCTGTTGGAACAGCAAGTTCCCTTGCCGGTCTAGGAATGGTAGAACGATGGGTTCGATGACGGTTTGGATGTACCGTGCACTATTCAGTGTCCCCTCGACGATCACCAGTGGTGTACGGCCAGTGTAGGAGATCGCTCCCCACACCATGATGCCGGGTGTTGGCCCTGTGTGCCTCGGTCGTATGCAGTCCTGATTGTGGCGCTCACCTGCACGGCGCCAAACACGCATACGACCATCATTGGCACCAAGGCAGAAGCGACTCTCATCGCTGAAGACGACACGTCTCCATTCGTCCCTCCATTCACGCCTGTCTCGACACCACTGGAGGTGGGCTGCACGATGTTGGGGCGTGAGCGGAAGACGGCCTAACGGTGTGCGGGACCGTAGCCCAGCTTCATGGCGACGGTTGCGAATGGTCCTCGCCGATACCCCAGGAGCAACAGTGTCCCTAATTTGCTGGGAAGTGGCGGTGCGGTCCCCTACGGCACTGCGTAGGATCCTACGGTCTTGGCGTGCATCCGTGCGTCGCTGCGGTCCGGTCCCAGGTCGACGGGCACGTGCACCTTCCGCCGACCACTGGCGACAACATCGATGTACTGTGGAGACCTCACGCCCCACGTGTTGAGCAATTCGGCGGTACGTCCACCCGGCCTCCCGCATGCCCACTATGCGCCCTCGCTCAAAGTCCGTCAACTGCACATACGGTTCACGTCCACGCTGTCGCGGCATGCTACCAGTCTTAAAGACTGCGATGGAGCTCCGTATGCCACGGCAAACTGGCTGACACTGACGGCGGCGGTGCACAAATGCTGCGCAGCTAGCGCCATTCGACGGCCAACACCGCGGTTCCTGGTGTGTCCGCTGTGCCGTGCGTGTGATCATTGCTTGTACAGCCCTCTCGCAGTGTCCGGAGCAAGTATGGTGCGTCTGACACACCGGTGTCAATGTGTTCTTTTTTCCATTTCCAGGAGTGTATATAAACGATTTAGGAGACAGTCTGAGCAGCCGTCTTAGGTTGTTTGCAGAGGACGCTGTTGTTTACGGCCTAGTAAAATAATCAAAAGGTAAAAGAATTGCAAATAGATTTAGATAATATATCTGTGTGACGCGAAAATTGGCAGCTGACCCTAAATAAGGAAACGTGTGATGTCATCCACACGAATGCAGGAAGGAATCCGTTAAAATTCGAATCAATCAAATCTAAAGGCAGTAAATTGAACTAAATGCCTAGGAATAACAATTACGAACAACTTAAATTGGAAAGACCACAAATGAACGTTGTAGGGGTGGCGAACCAAAGACTGCGTTTATTAGCAGTACATTTAAATGCAACAGATCTCCTAAAGAGACTACCTAAACTACGCTTGTCCGTCCTCTTTCGGAGTACTGCTGCGTGGTGTGGGATCCTTACTAGATAGAACCAATATCAGAGCCCATCAAGAAAGTTCAAAGAAGGGCAGCATATTTTGTACTATCGAGAAATAGAAAGAGAGCGTCACTGACGTGATACAGGATTTGGGGTGGTAATCAACAAAACAAAGGCGTTTTTCTTTGCGGTGGAATCTACCCATGAAATTTCAATCACCAACTTTCTCCTCCTAATGAGAAAATATTTTGTGGACGCCGAACTACAAACGGAGAAACGATCATCATAATTAAATAAGGGAAATCAGAGCGTGCATGGAAAGACGTGGGTGTTTTTTTTCCGCGTGCTGTTCGAGAATGGAATAACTGAGAGTCAGTCTGAATGTATTTCGATGAACCCTCTGTCAGGTATTTAAGTGTGATTTGCAGAGTAGCCATGTACATGTAGATGTAGTCTGCTTTTTACTACCCACCTTGCTGCGTCCATGAAGGGTTATTTTGCTAATTACGTAGCAGAATTCCTTAACTTCATCTACTTCGCAGTCTTCAGTTCTGATGTGAACTTTCTCGCTCATTTCTGCTACTTCTCATTACTTTAATCTTCCTTTGATTTACTCTCAATCCATATTCCGTACTCATTAAACTTTTTATTCCATTCAACTGTAATTCTTCTTCACTTTCACTGTCGATAGCAATGTCATCAACAAATCTTAACATTGATATTCTTTCATTTTCAATTTCAATCTTAGAACCTTTCTTTCATTTTCTTCATCGCTCCTTCGACATATAGATTGGACAGCGGGGGCGAAAGACTGCATCTCCGTCTTAAACCCATTTTATTCCGAGCGCTTCGTTCTTGGTCTTCCACTCTTTTTGTTGCCTCTTGGTTCTTGTACATATTGTTTTTCTCCATATAGCTTACTCCTATTTTTCTCAGAATTTCAAACATTTTGCGCCATTTCACACTTTCTAACGCTTTTTTCAGGTCGTGAAGTCTATGAATGTGTCTTGATTTTTCTTAGGTCTTGCTACCTTTGTCATGTGTAATATCAGAACTGCTTCGCTGGTGCCTTTACCTTTCCTAAAGTCAAACTAATCGTCACCTAACAGATCCTCAATTTTGTTTTCCATTCTTCTGTATATTATTATTGTCAGCAATTTGGATGCATGAGCTGTTAAGCTGATCGTGCGATAATTCTCGCACTTTCCGTCTCTTGGAGTCTTCGGAATTGTGTGAATGATTCATTTCCGAAAGTCCGATAATAAATCGCCAGTCTCATACACTCTGCACACCAACTTGAATAATCGTCTTGTTACTACATCCCCCAATGAAAATAGAAATTCCGATGAAATTTTTTCCATCCGTTCTGTCTTATTCAATTTTAAGTCTTCGAAAGCTCTTCTAAATACTGATTCTAATACTGTATCCCGCACGTCTTTACTATAGACTCTGTTTCTTCTTCTATCACGCCATCAGATAAGCGCTTCACACGTAGAGGACCTAAATATACTCTTTCCACCTATCCGCTCTCTCCTCTGCATTTAACAGCGGAATTCCAAAATGGCTCTGAGCACTATGCGACTTAACTTCTGAGGTTATCAGTCGCCTAGAACTTAGAACTAATTATCTGTCTGTCTGTCCATGATGTAATCTCACTAGAATCTTCCCGTATCTATGGAGCTTTTTCAAGTATACCTCCTCCTAAGGACATCACACACATCCATGCCCGAGGCAGGATTCGAACCTGCGACAGTAGCGGTCGCTCGGCTCCAGACTGTAGCGCCTAGAACCGCACGGCCCAGTGGAATTCCCCTTGCACTCTTAATGTTACCGCCCTTGCTTTTAATTTCACTGAAGTTGTCTTGACTTTTCTGTATGCTAAGTCAGTCCTTCTGATAATCATTTCTTTATCGATATATTCAGATTTCTCATGTAGCCGTTTCGGCTTAGCTTCCCTGCCCTTCCAATTTATTTCACTCTTGAGGTCTTATATTATTGTAATCCTGAATTTCCCTGAACATTTTTGTACTTTCTTCTTTAGTCGATCAGCTGAAGTATATTTTCTGTTTCCTATGATTTCTTCGCAGTTACCTTCCTTTTACCTGCGTTTTTCTCTCTAACTTCTGAAACTGCCCTTTTTAGAGATACCTATTCGTCTTCAGTTGAACTGCCTGCCGTGCTATTCATTATCCTTGTGTCTGTCGCCTCAGAGAACATCATTCTTTACTAATTTCGTATCCCACTTCTTTGTGCACTTGTTCTTCCTGGCTAGTCTCATAAAGTTCAGTATACTCTTTATCGTTAACAAATGATGATCTAAGTCTATGTCTGCCCCTGCGTGTGCCTTACAACCCAATATCTGATTTGGAAATCTCTGTCTGTCCATGATGTAATCCCACTAGAATCTTATAAAGGCACATTTGCATGCCGAGCGTGAGTTTCCTCGGAAACGCGAGATATTAATTAAATAAATAATCAGTGACAAATAAATAAAGCCTATGGCGCACAACTGCAGCGCTGTGTCGCTGATAAAACAAAAGTACATTTTCGTTAGTCGTATGTTTGATTAAAAAAAAAAGGAAGAGCTCTCGTTGAAGTGGTGCGAGAAGCACGTATTTTAGTTTATTGTCTGGCACACCGCCATATTTCATGTTATAGAAAATTACTGCGAGTTGCAACCATACTAGGCACTCGATTCTGAAAAGAATTTATATTTATAAAAGTAAGTAGGATTATGAACTGTAGGCTTATTCATTGAATATATCTGATTTAACTAACTGTGTAATTTTTTTGGTTAGTAGACAATCACCTCTGTACGACGTTTTGGCATGGCTGGCAAATTATTGTAATATTGAGATTTAGTTTATGAGTCCGCACCTACCGCAGCAGTCTTTGGAAACGATTTAATTACGAAGTCCGATTATTTCAGTTTTATTTCACGGTCAACTACGAGTAACATTGCCTTTACGAAAAAGCCATTGTCAAGCGTCTGATACCGAATAATCAAAACCTGACGACTCATAGGAGAGCCAATCAGACAGATAAAAATAATTAATATTTTATTTTATTTTATTTTATTTTATTTATTTTATATTGGCGACTGCGTGTCGGACTTGTTATTTTGTCATTTGTTACATTGTTCTCTTTGTTTCATGTGAAAAATCAACCTTCTGGTCCTGGACTTGACTATATGAGAAATAAAAAAAAATCAGAAGATATTTGCCAATTATAAAATTTTGCGGGAAGACGCAAAGAAGCTTCCAGCAAAATAAGGTAAGACGCAGCATCTTTGCATTAGCAGGCTTGACCAGACGTATAATTCAGTGTATTAGCTTTTCAGTAAAATTCTGTAGTGTTTCTTTTCCGCATAACAGTTTCAGTGATAAATTCCATTCTCAGTATTTTTCCTTAAACAATAACGTATGCAACAATACCAATACACGAGTGTACAATATGGCCGACTTCTGTACGATATCATGTAACATGGCCAGCAGCCATTACCAATAATCTCAAATTCAGTTTATATTTTTAAATTAACAGACAGCCATTGTTGCTACGACCGATTCATGCTCAACTGCATTTTATTTTAAAACCAGTGTCAAACATTAATTTCTTGAAATATATAGCACGTGTGGCATGGTAATAACTAGAAAACAATACGCAAAAATGGAACAGCAAAGACGTACTATTCAGACGCAATCCGACTCGGACGAGAGACAAATGTTAGAAAATGACTTTACGACAGCAACCGGTAGTGACGATACATCAAATATTGACGCAAGTGTCAACGGAAATTTTGACAATAGGCCGTCCACCACAAAAATTTCAAAGTCTCAGTCAGAGGCCATGTTAATACATGACGTCACGTCTAATGACGCGGCGGGGGCAGAGACCTTGCAAACAGTAAACATTGCCAACATGTTACAAATGCTAATGAAACAAAACGCAGAAAATATGGCAACCTTAAGGATGCAGAACGCGGAAAACATGGCAACCTTAAAGACACAAAATGAACAGTTAAAGACACAAAATGACGAAATTAAATCTGATCTCATAGCAATCAAGGCATGTAATGACACTTTGTGTAAACGTGTGGAACTTATAGACGCCACACTGACCGAACAGATGACTGAACTCAGTACGAAATTTTCCAAGCTTAATACGAGACAAGAAAAGACTACAAATGACGTAGCACTTTTACAGAAACAATTAAAAAACCTTAATGTCACGTGTGAAGCTCTTACTGAACAAATTCAAACATATCCTTCAGTACACGACAACCTTGAAAAACGAATTACTGACGTGCAGAATAAATTTGACGATGTTGAACAACACCTGACTGACATCTTACAATCTGATGCCACAGCTCATTTTCAAAATATTAATAAAGAATTTCATGATTGGGTAGAGAACAAAGACAAACATTTTGATAGATGCATACGTGAAAATTTACCAACAATTGTGCACGACTCCGTAGCGGAATACATCACTAATAACAAACAGCTGATTAGTGACGCAGTACAATCCGTCACTGCACCCATGAGACAATTCACCGATCAACCACAGTCTGAATGTAACGAAAATATCAGTCAAAATGTACAGTTCAGAAACCAATATACATTCGAGTATGACGCACACATACCGCACACCACAAACACACAAGAACAAAACACACCACGACTACAACACATACCACGACGTGCAACCACAAACACAAGCTATTATCATGGTAAACCACAGCAACATTATCGTAATTACTCGCCAGCTGAGCATTGCAGTAATTACAGTGGAACAAATCCATATCATAATGCAAAGGAAGACGAAAGCTTAATAAAACACAGGCAATTTCAGGCTTTTATCCCAGAGAAACGAACCATTCATCCGCTGATTTTTCTTAAATCTTTTAGTAACGCATTTCCACGCACTTGGAGTGACCGGAAAAAGATTTCATATATTGTCGGTTACATCCAAGGCGATGCAGCTGTCTGGGCATACAGTCAAGCTGACGTATGTACCACGTACAGTGAGTTTGAGCGTGCCTTTCTGAACAAATTCTGGTCGCAATCCGTCCAGGGGCGACTCAGGAGACAAATTTTAGAACCTGAAACTTTTAACAGTAAAAATGGTAACTTACGCAGATATTTTGAAAAATACTTGAACATGGGACATTTTTTAGACGAACCAGTCGCAACACGTGATATACTCCGAGCGTTGAAGGCCAAATTGCCTTTCAACATTAAGGAAAAACTTCTACATATCCCGGATGACGATTCAGATTATTTTTTAACAGCTTTAGATTCGGTTGACATGTTACTTGAAGATCAGCGCTTCGCGCGGCAAAACAGCAGCCACAATGTTTACACTAGTGGTATGCAAAACATGCAGGCTTGCCAACACAATTCTGGCGCGCCCACAGTTGGATACGCGGTACAACAAAAACAGCAAACTCACATGCCGTCTCAGTACGGAAATCAAAATCAACACGCGTATTCCAATACGAACAATAGTTACAACAGTAATAACATTTCATGCGGCAATCCATACAAAAGGCACCGCGGTAATAACAACAACGGTAACAACGGATACAAATGTAACAACAAAAACACAAACAGAAATAGAAATAATAATAACTACGAGCCAAGACAGCATCAAGGCTGGACTCGTAACGATCAGTACTTTCATTCAAACTCTGCTTTACCACAGCAGCCACCAGGTCAAAATTGGAGCATACCTTACGACCGACAGGTAAGTTATAATGCGCAACAGCAACAACAACCGCAAAAGTTTGGAGATCATAATAGGCAATATCCGAATGTGAATATAATAGAAATGACACCTGATGCACAACCTCAATCTGTGTCAGTACCTAGTACAAATGATAATCCAACAAACTAGAAACAGTCACTACTTTGCCCCAGGTCGTGGCTGAAGAATCCTTGGGGGGCGGCTTCAATGTTAATCAGTTATTTGACACCACACTTGAACAACAGAATAATGATATGCCGAGTAATTCTAAACAAAAACTACCTGTTTTATTTATAAGATACAACCACAATAACAATATATCAGATGAACTTTTACAAGACAGTACACAATGTCGTTTAAACACAAATGAAATTGTTTTAGCATCTACTACTGGTGTAGTAGGTGGGATTCCAACTACTATTATCTTAGATACAGGTGCAGCTGTGAGCGTTTTGTCTTTTAATTTCTATGTGTGAATTGGAACCTGTGCCTGAGTTTCCTGCCCAAAACTGTAAAATAACTACTGCACTAGGTAATAAGTCATGTAGGGTTACGAAGCAAGTTTTTGTAAACGTTAAAATAGGTAATGGAACCATACAATGGCCATTCCTGGTTGTACAAAACCTTGTGACAGATTGCATATTAGGAATAGATATTATGAGCGAGAAGGACTGCATTATAGACTTCTCCAAAGGTAAATGTATTTTAAATGATAAAGGCAGTGTCATTATTATTGATTTGGACAGGAGAACTCTAAAGCATGACAAACACTGTACAGGGTACAAGGTTCAGTTAGTACTTGACAAAGACATTCAAGACATGCAAACACACTCATCTGACAGAGAGCTAATGGACTTGAAAACATTGCTTGATCATAAGATAAGTGAAGCTACAGCTCTCAGTGTACATGAACGTATAAAACTACAGGAAGTGTTATCCAAATATTTACAAGTTTTTACCAAACGATTAGGTGTTATCAACACGTATGTGTACAAGATTGAAGTTAAGCCTCACAAGATCTTCTACCATAAGACATATAACGTACCGTTATCTCAACGACCTGCTGTGTGGCAAGAATTAAAACAAATGTTAGACTGGAAGGTCATTGAACCATCCACCTCACCTTATTGTAGTCCTCTACTTGTTGTCAAAAAATCAAATGGAGGCATTAGGTTAGTGTTAGACGCACGAGCTATTAATGAAATAATTTTACCGGTTCACACAAAACCTGAAAATTTAGAAGAGCAATTACAGAAATTTCTAGATGCAAAATATTTTTCCACAATAGATCTCGCTAATTCGTTTTGGCAGGTGGGTATCACTCCTGATTCTCGGAAATATACTGCATTTATGTTCGGGGGGCGAACCTATCAGTTTTGTGTTCTACCCTTCGGACTGAATGTCAGCTCTGGGGTATTCATTACAGCCCTGGATACCGTGCTTGGCGACGATTTAGTTGAGACAGTCACACACTATGTAGATGATATACTGATAGCTACACAAACCTGGAATGAACACGTTGACACACTTCAAAGAATTTTAGAAAAATTTGCACAAGCTGGAGTCACAGCCAACCTAAGAAAATCAAAATTTGGTTGCAGTGAGATAAAGTATTTAGGACATATCATTAATTCACAGGGCATACGTCCGGATCCCAGTAAATTAGATGCTATCAGAAACTTTCCTAGCCCTCGAACTAAAAAGCAGTTAAAATCATTCCTTGGGCTATGTTCATTTTTCAGGCGTTTTTTGCCACAACCACTTTTGAACAGTAAACATCTGCTAAATCTACTCAGAAGGAATCAAGTTTGGATCTGGTCGGAACAGTGCCAGAATGACTTTAATACAATTAAACATGCTTTAGTGAATGCTAACATTTTGAGCCATCCAGATTTCAATTTAGATTTTTGTATGACTTGTGACGCTTCACGTACTGGCTTGGGCTGTTGCTTATTTCAAGTTGTAAAGAATAAAGAGGAGGAACAGATAAGAATTATTGGGTTTGCGAGTCGCACTCTAACTGAATGTGAGCGTACATACTCCACTACTGAGTTAGAAACACTTTCCATAGTATGGGCATTCAAGAAATTCAATTATTATTTATTTGGAAAACATACGGTAATTTACACCGATCACCAGGCCCTGACATTTTTGTTAACTTGTAAACTTGTACATCCTAGACTATCACGATGGGCAGTTACACTTCAGAACTACTCTTTTGAAATTAAGTACATAAGAGGTAAGGACAACACCATTGCAGACACTTTGTCTAGACTTCCACAAGGTATGAATGATACCAACAGTGACTTAGAAAATATAAATGACTACAGGATTCTCTTAATGCAAGACAAGCAGTATCACCAATATTATATTGATATGTGCAGAAACATGGCTGAATTACAAAAATCTGATCCTCACTGGTATAAGATAATAACATTACTGGTAGAAAAACACAACCATCCTTTGACTCAGTATTACAAGTTACACAATGATGTGTTATTTTACCGCCGACATCCAAATGCTACTAACTGGTGTGTATGCATTCCCAAAGAGTCTGAACGTAATCTAATTTGGCACACACACTTAGTTTGGGGTCATTATGGGACGAAAAAGTGTTTGGCAAAGCTCAGTACATACTGTTATTTTAGCAATATGAGAAGAAAAATTTACAGGGAACTAAAAACATGTGTCATATGTCAAAAATCAAAACCTCAGAATTTATCCACAAAAACAGATTTACATTCTATTTTACCTGGTAGACCCCTGGAAATTCTGTGTACTGACATTAGTGGACCGCATCCAGCAAGCTCTGGAGGCGTCAAATATATCTTAGCTTTTTACGATATATTTTCTAAACACGTAAAACTTTATGCTTTAAAATCCGCCACTGCAAATGCTATAATACGAAGATTCTCAAGTGATTACCTGACGCACGTGGGAAAACCTAAAGCAATTCTGTCAGATAATGCAGCATACTACTCTGGGTACAAATGGAGAAATTTCTTGAAGGACAATAACATTAAAAGTATATTTATTTCGAGGTTTAGTCCACAATGTAACGCGACTGAGAGACTTTTCCGAGAATTAAATCGATTCATGAGGACCTATATTTCATCAAAACATACTAATTGGGTGTCCTACCTAAGTCTTTTCGAAGACGTACACAATAACTTAAATATTTACGATACAAATTACACACCTAACGAGATCATGTTCAATTGCAAACAGAACGATCAGTGGATAGAACCATTACCTAAGTTGTCAGACAAGGAAATCACACCTGAACAGAAAATAAAAGAAGTATTGACTACGCTGACACATCACGCACAGATACGAAACAAACATCACAGAAACATAATAAAAAGAAAACAAAAATTCGAGGTAGGAATGCTTGTACTACTTCGTACTCATCATAAATCTGTTGCACTCAAACGACGCAACGCTAAGTGGCGTCTGCTATATGAAGGACCTTATATAATTGTTAACATACCGCACCCTGGTGCGTATCTGTTACAACATCGTAGAACTAACAAAATTATTGGGCTATACGCACACCGAGATCTTAGAGCATTTCATGCTGAATAATGTAAAAGTCATACCCATCAAAATATTGCTAAGCAACTCGAAAAACTCTGTTGCTACAACACAGATAATAAGTAGTATAGAAATTTTCATTTCAGCGTTCCAGAGTCGCAGTTGAAGACAGAAGAACTTTTCTTTCAACGCCGCGGTTCCACCGAGAAGACTGAATATTAAAGTAAAATTTATGATTACGTAGCAGTGAATGATATATAAATTTTTCACGGAACATTTGTGACTGTAGGTACCACTGACTTGCTATGACACCTGACGAACCGACAGACGTCATCTGTGAAGCGATCTTTTACTTCGAGAAATAGATTAGACGCACATCTCTCAGCAAGAAAAGCATCTACCAGTAGTCAAGGCCACACAGACACACTACACACACGCACAAAACGCGAGGAATCGAACATTTTCTCTCTCTTACTATTTTGAATATTTATTGAGTAGTGAAAACGCCTGGTCTTGCCTACTGATGTAATGAATGTTGTGTCTAACCTATCTTAATTTCAGATGACATCACAAAAAACATCGATAATATCCCAGCAAAACCGCTAAAGAGGATGTAAATATCTGCAATTCATGTAATCAAATATGACACAATGTAATAACCTATAGCTATGTAATGATGATGTAAACATGTTTATGTGCAACTGTATTATGTTTATGCTAAGAAAATATGTGACGTGTGTATGTATTATTACTTATGTTTTTTTTAAACTGATGTATAATGTAACTGTTACTGTGTGAAAATTTGAACGATAACGAGTGCCAAAATGTGAAAAACTTTTTTTAAAAAAAAAAAAAAATTGCGTAGTGAACCACTATTCACGGACATTAACGTACATTACTAAGTCTGCAACTACGCAGAAACCTATGTGAAAGAAACTGTTAATGACATTCATGATGCATCGTACCTTTGTTAACGCGATGAACGATTTCTTCGATGAGTAACCACGAACATTTAGGTGAGCTATATTTAAAAAAAAAAAAAAACTGAATATGTGAAGTGCATAATTCGTGCATCGTCTAGCGACATTACTACAGTACCCAACTTCAAGATGTTAACTGGATTAAATGGACACAAAGTGCCTGTCCAGAAAACAACACGACGGGTGGAAGAATTTTGGTTGGAACTTCAGGGAATGAAATGTTCTCGAAATGTGACGGACACGCTTACCTGGACTGTCCAAGGATCGACGCCAGCTATGTGCCGTCCGAGGTTCTGCAACCAAGCTTCCACGGAATATCGAAAACGAACTGCATATGGACTAATTACTCGACGAGTCACGTCTGATCTGTAATAAACAATGCTTTTTGTCACAACGAACTGCATCACAACGACTATAATGGAAATAGGAAATGGACATGCTTATGTATCAATCACGTTGTTATACAACGATGTTACTGTGATCAAAAAAACTTTACCACGACGATACTAACCTGTAAAAAATTATTGTGCAGCAGATGAATATGAACTGTGATAACGACACCATGTGTATAGGTCAACGCACCTGAAAAATACGGACATTTTTCTTTGAAGCATTTCATTGCAATGCTATGTAACTAAGAACATTCAACAATCTAAAGTTGTATTGTATTATAACAAATATTGTAATTTTAAAACTAAGTTACCTGTCATAGAATGTAGTCTTCATATGTAATCTTGGTGGAATATTTTCTTTGTGCAACGACTAAGAAATGCGCGCGCACACGAACAATATGAACTGTAATACTGTGCCGCGTGATCTAAATTTACGAAATAACGGCAGTGCCGTAGTTACACAGACGCTTCTGCGCATGCGCGCACTCTGTTTTGCCAACATAAGAACTTTTTCGGCGCACGCGCGTCATTCAAATTTTGTGTATAATATACAGTATAATGTAAGTCATGTAAATAGTTGTAGATAACTTAGATTTTCTTGTGCCTTTAGGTGAATTGCTCGCCTGCAGGTGTGTCCTTTCGCCTCGCAATTTAGGGGGCAATATAAAGGCACATTTGCATGCCGAGCGTGAGTTTCCTCGGAAACGCGAGATATTAATTAAATAAATAATCAGTGACAAATAAATAAAGCCTATGGCACACAACTGCAGCGCTGTGTCGCTGATAAAACAAAAGTACATTTTCGTTAGTCGTATGTTTGATTAAAAAAAAAAGGAAGAGCTCTCGTTGAAGTGGTGCGAGAAGCACGTATTTTAGTTTATTGTCTGGCACACCGCCATATTTCATGTTATAGAAAATTACTGCGAGTTGCAACCATACTAGGCACTCGATTCTGAAAAGAATTTATATTTATAAAAGTAAGTAGGATTATGAACTGTAGGCTTATTCATTGAATATATCTGATTTAACTAACTGTGTAATTTTTTTGGTTAGTAGACAATCACCTCTGTACGACGTTTTGGCATGGCTGGCAAATTATTGTAATATTGAGATTTAGTTTATGAGTCCGCACCTACCGCAGCAGTCTTTGGAAACGATTTAATTACGAAGTCCGATTATTTCAGTTTTATTTCACGGTCAACTACGAGTAACATTGCCTTTACGAAAAAGCCATTGTCAAGCGTCTGATACCGAATAATCAAAACCTGACGACTCATAGGAGAGCCAATCAGACAGATAAAAATAATTAATATTTTATTTTATTTTATTTTTATTTTATTTATTTTATAATCTTCCCGCATCTATGGAGCTTTTCCAAGTATACCTCCTCCTCTTGCGATTCTTGAACAGAGTATTCGCTGTTGCTAGCTGAAATTTATTGTTTCACTCACTTCGCCTTTCTACTCGCTCATTCCTACTACCAAATCTCCCGTTACCCTCTTTTCTACTCCTTTTCCTACAACCACACTGCAACCGCCTATGAATATTAGATTTTCATCTCCCTTTACTTTCTGAATTACCCATTCAGTATCCTCATATACTTTTGAGCCGTGTGCAGATCGCGTTCTTCCCTTACATAACTTGACGTTGTGTAATAGCGGTAGTGGCATCTCGATTCCTTCTTCTGTTAATGGTGCCACTGAGTTGCTAGTATTGTTTGTTCGTGAGTGGCAGCAGCAGCGGTTATCGATAGCCAGTACTCTGGTACTATCTTTGGTGCCATGGCTTGTATTCTGGGTCGTCGTGTGTGTCAGGCAGTTCGGCTTTGGACGGAGCAGCGAGGAGGTCTGCAGCGCGAGGTCAGGCCAGAACCGTTGGCGGCGTGTGGGCACTGTCAGACTGAGGGGCTGTAGGTGACGACCGAAACTAGGACGTTTGAAGTTGAGTGAATAGTGTCCAGTATTGAAACCTCCACTGTCTGAGATCTCACTGTTGTTTGCATATTGCTGCTCCCATGCTTGGTGAGACCAACCGCAACAAGTGAAGTCTGTCTGGTTGGCGAAAGCTATTAGCCGCCGTCTGTTCCTTGATGTTAGTTTGGATTTAGCATTATTCTTAATTGTGAAGTGCAGCCAGAGTTATTTTCTGCCTTGTTGTCGGTAACGCCCCAGTTACCTGCCCTGGAGGTTACTGTACTTTTCTGGCAGTGTACCTTTCCTCGTCGTGTTGATGCTGTCCGACATGACGTGTAGTTCGACAACCTCTTGAATTGTACTGTGCATATGTTTTTTGGAGGTCTATCTTGGTTCTAGTGTTTCCTTCAGCCTTGGGTGTGTTTCTGAAGACGTGGTGCTGTCTGTCTCTTCGCCCTTGGCTAAAAATATTCCATCGTTGTACTGGTGATCGGACGTCAGACGGATTGGTTAGTCTGTGAGTCGGTGCTTAAGCTACGCCTATGTGAGCTGCCATCCTGTTGCGTGAGTACAACCCTTGGCTGCCTGTCTCATCGCTTACACAGCTGTAGTCACCTTCTTCAGGTCGATCCAGGGAGCACTGTCTGTGGATCACTCCATCTTATTTGGACAAGTTGTCATAATTCACTCTAATGTTTTAACATGTTATTGCCTTCCCCACTTGTAATTCAGGCCTTCAGCCATTGAGTATTCTGAAATTGCTTGTGGTCTTCAGCCCACGAATAATTTTCAACCTTCTTAATGATTGTGTGTAACATTGTTTGTGGCCTTCAGCCAACCAATAGTTTGAAATTTTGTCTTAATAACGAATGTAGTCGAATTAAGTCAGGTGATGCTGAGGGAATTAGATTAGGAAATGAGGCACTTAAAGTAGTAAAGGAGTTTTGCTATTTGGGGAGCAAAATAACTGATGATGGTCGAAGTACAGAAGATATAAAATGTAGACTGGCAATGGCAAGGAAAGCGTTTCTGAAGAAGAGAAATTTTTTAACATCGAGTATAGATTTAAGTGTGAGGAAGTCGTTTCTGAAAGTATTGGTATGGAGTGTGGCCATGTATGGAAGTGAAACATGGACGATAAATAGTTTGGACAAGAAGAGAATAGAAGCTTTCGAAATGTGGTGCTACAGAAGAATGCTGAAGATTAGATGGGTAGCTCACATAACTAATGATGAAGTATTGAATAGAATTGGGGAGAAGAGGAGGATGTGGCACAACTTGACAAAAAGAAGGGACCGGTTAGTAGGACATGTTCTGAGGCATCAAGGGATCACAAATTTAGCATTGGAGGGCAGCGTGAAGGGTAAAAATCGTAGATGGAGACCAAGAGATGAATACACTAAGCAGATTCAGAAGGATGTGTGTTGCAGTAAGTACTGGGAGATGAAGAAGCTTGCACAGGATAGGGTAGCATGGAGAGCTGCATCAAACCAGTCTCAGGACTGAAGACCACAACAACAACAACAACGACTTCAGCCGTTACTATAGCTTGTTACTGTTTTATTGTTAAAAATAAAATATCTTAGTATTTGTTGATATGTAGCTGCCTTTCTCACTTGTAATTCAGGCCTTTGTAACATTGCTTGGGGCTTTCAGCCGACAAACGGTTTCATTTCTGTCTTGATAAGGCCTTCAGCCGTCACTACAACTTGTTACAGTTATTAAGATTGTTAAAAGGGTTTTTGGTACTTTTAACGTGAAATTTTCCACCTTATTGGTAATCAGGCCTTCAGCCGTTGTGTATTTTTGAAATTGCTTCTGGCCTTCAGCTAACGAATAATTTTGAACCTTCTTAATCAGACCTTCAGCCTTTGATTGCGTGTAACATTGCTTGTGGCCTTCAGCTGACAACAACTTGCAATTCTTCTAATAAGGCTTTCAGCCGCCATTGTAGTAAAATCTTTAAAAATGATTCCTAAGAGTTTGTTTTTCAAAAATAAAGTGTATGAGTTTTTTGTGCAATCAACGGCATCTGATTAGGCCGCGTCCACACCTTTCCTGCTATCCGTAAGTCCTACATCTCAACTTTCTCTATCTTTTCGTCTTCTACCTGCGACTTCGGCTTCCAGACCTCAACTATTGTTGTGTTGGCGTTGATTTACTGTCGATTCTGATGAGAACAACCTTATTGTTGAACTGTTCACAGTGACTCACTCTCCATCCTACCTTCCTACTCATGAAGAATCCTATTCCTATTATACCATTTACTGCTGCTATTCGTATTGTCTTAAAAATGCCTGTCTTCTTTCCATTTCACTTGACTGACCCACATTATATCTAGAGTGAGCCATAGAACTTCGCTTTTCAGATTTTATAGCTTCTCTACAGCGTTCAAACTCCTGAAATTTCACGCCCCGACTCGTAGAACGTTATACTTTCGTTGGTTTTTCAATTTTTTTCTCATGATCATCTTCCCCTTGGCATTTGCTTCCTGGAGATATGAATGTAGGACCAATACGGAAACATTTGTCAATGGAGAGATCATTACGAATTTTTTTCACTTATATGCCACGTGTCCTGGGGATATACATTATGTGTCTTTAATGGTGTGGTTTGCATTGCCTTCTGCATCCTAATACCGTTGATCATTGCTAATTCTTCCACCTTTTAGGGGCGGTTTCACACCCCAAGGGAAGTGACTAGCCTGAACCTTTGTGCACTCGTCCGCCCTCTTTGACAAGGCCGTTGGCCGAATCTGGGTGATTTCTTATGCCAGGAGTCATCGGGCACCACTGCTTATGATTTTTAATCAAAATTTAAACATCGGAGGGGGGAACCTCGAATCCAGGCCCGAGGATACTTTTATTACTGATCAAAGATGCTAGCCCTAGACCATGGGCCCATTTCATTTGGGAGACAGTCAGCTGCAAGTCGTGCACTCTGTGCCCGTTGGAATCTGATTCACTGAGAGCAACGATTCGTGTCGAGTTTCAAACCAATTGTCATTAAGAAGGTGTGACCCTCGATTCAGGTAGCTGTCAGTTAGGGTCTGTTTACGATGACTGTTCTTCAAAAAAAAAAAAAAAGGACATCAAGGACATCACACACATCCATGCCCGAGGCAGGATTCGAACCTGCGACCGTAGCAGTCGCGCGGTTCCGAACTGCGCGCCTAGAACCGCTAGACAACTGCGGCCGGCCCGACTGTTCTTCCGCCGTGTTACATGACTGCGACTGGAGCACCGCTCATTGTAGACATGTTGGACAGTCGCGTTGGTATGCCAACCAATCGGCCAACTTCATTCATAGTGTGGTCATGGGTGGGTCCTAACGTGACCGGTCCTTTCCGGCAGTCTGCGTACAGCCTATCTTACTGTGCTGATTCCATACAGGTGAGTGGAACATATTACTATTTAACTGCCATGACTTACGTCATATGTGGTGGGCCACAGCACGGCCCGGAACCACTTCTGCGCCGAATACAGCGTTTCAAACCGACCAGTGTACTCTTTTGACAGGATGATTAAGTTTTTCCGAGCAAGCGTATTTAGAGGTTATACTCGGTACCACCGCCCTCATTCGACGTGAACGTGCAGTAACCACTCACTGACGGCAGGCGGCACCACTAGCAGTGGAGAGTATAAAGCCTATAGAAGGGACGCTGAAAACAGTGCTGTCGTTGTCGTATTTGGAAACGGAGCGATTTACCTGACGTTCAAAAGATCATTTTCTTTAGGGTCAAGTGTGGAAGTATTGCTGAAACGGCTAAGTCTGTAATCTGCCCGCATGCCGCAGTGGTTAGTGCATACCGTACATGGCAAAATGACGGTGTCCAGAACCAATGCCGAGGCAACTCTGATACAACACTGGCCGTATATGACAGGGGTGAACGACAGCTGCGGAGGTGAGTACATGAGGATAAATATGTAGCTGTTAAGCTACTGACTATCCAGATGATCCAAGGACCTACCAAAAGTGTCTCCTCAACGGTCTTCCAGCGAATGTTGCCGCGTATGGATCTCCGCAGCTGGCACCTGCTTCATGCACCCATGCTGACTGCTGGAATTTGCACTCCAGTATCACGGCTGGATGTTGAGCGGAGGCACGTGGGCTTTTAGATGAATCATATTTTATGCCTCATCGGACAGCATGCCGCTATCGTGTACGGCTTTACAACAATCGTGAGAATGGTCCAGGCCAGAAAATAGAACTTTGTGATCTGGCGAATGTTTTCGTGGCATTCCCTGGGTGATATCGTCATTCTGGAAGGCAGAATTAACACAAGTATGCATCTGTCCTTGGGGACCATGTCCACCTCTACATACAGTTTTCTCGGCACAATGGCATCTATCAGCAGGACAGTGCAACGCGTCGCACTGCTCGCAGTGGGCAAGCGTGGTTCGCAGAGCACCAGGCTGCCTTAACCGTACTGCCCAGCCATTAAACTAACTGGTTTTAAACCCAATCGCGAATCTGTGGGACCACCTCGACCGGGCTGTTCGTGCCATGGATGCTCAACCGAGAAAGACAACTTAGCTGACCACGGTACTGTAGTTGGCATGGCTCCACACCCTTATCGGTACCTTCCAGCCTTCCAGAGCCTCGCTGACTCTCGTCTTTACTTAGGCAGGTGATCACTTTAATGTGAGTGGACAGTGCACTAAGAAGCACTATGATTTGGGATGATCACTTAAAATGAGTATTAGGGGAGGAGAGTCCAAGAAGCAAATTTGGTCGACGCCTTCTGGGAGAGTGCAGCGCACCTCTAAACTAATTTTCATACAAGACATTGTCGCAACTAGCTCTGTTGTTCCAAATTTTGGATTCCATATGACACCAAGACAAAAGTGCTCGTTGACCTGAAATGGGATTTCTTGGAAGAAAGACGGCTAAATTCTCGCAAAGGTCAATTGAGTAATTAGAGAACGTGAATTCGAAGAAGACTGTACGACTATTGTTCTACCACCATTGCATATTTCGCCTAGGGACCATGAGAGTACGAAATGTAAGAACTCAGTCTTCTTCCACTCTCTTATTACATGCGTGTAATGGAACGGGAAATCGATAATGTTAGTACTGAATACTCTCCATTACGCCCTGTACAGCGGCTTGTTGGTTACATAATTCAGTCCACAATCTCACTTACACAGAAAAATTTGTTAAGTGATGGGTTTCGAATCTAGAGTATCCGTATCAGTGACCTACAACAAGGAGAAACTCTTTGCTCACTAACATCTTCTTATTTATGAGAAATGTAAAGCTAGCTGTCTCGTTGCGAGAATCTCGGTGCATCACAAACACTGACTAGGCTGCCGTGTTGATATAGCCTATATTTCTTTCGCGAAACTAAGACTTGCAGATTATTTAAAAGAAATCACACTGTAATGAAGAAAGCGCAAGCACTTTATTTGTGACATGTAGAATAATCGGGTCTATTGCCGGATGTTTGTGTCACTCTGGCACAATATTTCGACCACATAACTCGTTGCCTTCTTCAGGTGCTACCTGAGACTGCCGTATTGGAGAATCGGGTCCAGTATTTATGCCCAGAGGGCGCTGGGTGCTCTCTCTGCCGTCCGCGACCGCCTGGCGCTGCCTGTTACTTGTTGTCTCTTCCCCGATGTTCCCTCTGACGTCCACGCCCCACTTAGTCGCCATCTGTGGCAGCTGTTGACCGTAGACGACATGCAAATCGTATACGGCCAGATGAGTCCCAACTTTAGTTGGTAAAAGCTGATGATAGGTTTCGCAGGTGGAGCAGACTCCAAGAAGACATGGACCCAGATTGTCAACAATCAACTGTGCAAGGTGGTGGTGGTGGTGGTTCCATAATGGTGTGGAATGAGTTTACATGGAATGGATTGGATTCTCTTGTCCAGCTGAACATACGATTGACTGGAAATGGTTACATTCGGATACTTGGAGACCATTTGCAGCCATTCATGGACTTTGCATTGCCAAACAACGATGTTATGTCACCAGACCACAATTGTTCCCAAGTACACTCCTGGAAATTGAAATAAGAACACCGTGAATTCATTGTCCCAGGAAGGGGAAACTTTATTGACACATTCCTGGGGTCAGATACATCACATGATCACACTGACAGAACCACAGGCACATAGACACAGGCAACAGAGCATGCACAATGTCGGCACTAGTACAGTGTATATCCACCTTTCGCAGCAATGCAGGCTGCTATTCTCCCATGGAGACGATCGTAGAGATGCTGGATGTAGTCCTGTGGAACGGCTTGCCATGCCATTTCCACCTGGCGCCTCAGTTGGACCAGCGTTCGTGCTGGACGTGCAGACCGCGTGAGACGACGCTTCATCCAGTCCCAAACATGCTCAATGGGGGACAGATCCAGAGATCTTGCTGGCCAGGGTAGTTGACTTCCACCTTCTAGAGCACGTTGGGTGGCACGGGATACACGCGGACGAGCATTGTCCTGTTGGAACAGCAAGTTCCCTTGCCGGTCTAGGAATGGTAGAACGATGGGTTCGATGACGGTTTGGATGTACCGTGCACTATTCAGTGTCCCCTCGACAATCACCAGTGGTGTACGGCCAGTGTAGGAGATCGCTCCCCACACCATGATGCCGGGTGTTGGCCCTGTGTGCCTCGGTCGTATGCAGTCCTGATTGTGGCGCTCACCTGCACGGCGCCAAACACGCATACGACCATCATTGGCACCAAGCCAGAAGCGACTCTCATCGCTGAAGACGACACGTCTCCATTCGTCCCTCCATTCACGCCTGTCGCGACACCACTGGAGGCGGGCTGCACGATGTTGGGGCGTGAGCGGAAGACGGCCTAACGGTGTGCGGGACCGTAGCCCAGCTTCATGGAGACGGTTGCGAATGGTCCTCGCCGATACCCCAGGAGCAACAGTGTCCCTAATTTGCTGGGAAGTGGCGGTGCGGTCCCCTACGGCACTGCGTAGGATCCTACGGTCTTGGCGTGCATCCATGCGTCGCTGCGGTCCGGTCCCAGGTCGACGGGCACGTGCACCTTCCGCCGACCGCTGGCGACAACATCGATGTACTGTGGAGACCTCACGCCCCACGTGTTGAGCAATTCGGCATGCTCAGTATACGCCCTCGCTCAAAGTCCGTCAACTGCACATACGGTTCACGTCCACGCTGTCGCGGCATGCTACCAGTGTTAAAGACTGCGATGGAGCTCCGTATGCCACGACAAACTGGCTGACACTGACGGCGGCGGTGCACAAATGCTGCGCAGCTAGCGCCATTCGACGGCCAACACCGCGGTTCCTGGTGTGTCCGCTGTGCCGTGCGTGTGATTATTGCTTGTACAGCCCTCTCGCAGTGTCCGGAGCAAGTATGGTGGGTCTGACACACCGGTGTCAATGTGTTCTTTTTTCCATTTCCAGGAGTGTAGTTTGAACAACATTCTGCCAGCCGTGGTGGCCGAGCGGTTCTAGGTGCTTCAGTCCGGAACCGCGCGACTGCTACGGTCGCAGGTTCGAATCCTGCCTCGGTCACGAATGTGTTTGATGTCCTTAGGTTAGTTAGGTTTAAGTAGTTCTAGGTTCTAGGGGACTGATAATCTCAGCTGTTAAGTCCCGTAGTGCTCAGAGCCTTTTGAACATTTGAACATTTTGAACAACATTCTGGACAATTCGAGAGAATGTGTTGGCCACCAATATCGTCCTACATGAACCCCATCGATCATCTATGGGACATAATCGAGAGGTCACTTTGTACACAAAATCCTGCACCGGCACACTTTCCAATTATGAACTGCTATAGGGGCACCACGGCTCAACATTTCTGCAGTGGACTTCCAACTACTTGTTGAATCTATGCCGCATCGAGCTGCTGCACTACACTAGGCAAAAGGAGAGCCGACACTGTATGAGGAGTATACAATTACTTTTGTCTCCTCAATTTATGTTAAAGCGATAAAGCTGCCATCAACCCGAATGTTAGTTCGAACACCGCACTGATTTACTAAGCGGTGTTTTATTGGAGGATGTTTGCCACTGCCTTCTTAGAACCCTGAACTGATATAGTCACACAGTGGGATGTACACTTCAACGTGGACTCCTAACGACGAAGCAGCTCAGTATTTTACACATTGCCAAAGGTGAAGGAAGTAGTATGTGACCTCTAAAAATAGTAGGATTAACTGAAGATCTATCCCGAGACTTTTTCATTCGGAATTAGGCCGTTTACCACTTCATTTTCTGGTGTAAGTTTATTAACTTACAGTAAACACGTTTTAAATTTGAAAAAGTTATATCAAATGCAGAATAGAATAACTAGCAAGTAACGTCAAGATCTGTTCAGATTAAATACTACAACTTTTATATTTTAATATTAAAAAGGTGGAATAAATATAGACGGTAACATTATTGACTGCAAACAGTAAGTATTAGTTAAATTATTATGAAACAGCATGCCATGGTTAGGAATCTAATTCTCATACAAATTATTAACAGTTAACTTCCAAAACATTTACATAATTATACTGAATGACGAAATGTGCAGTCCTATACTGCTTTGTAAATTCTTGTACATACAATATCGTCCACCGTCAAAGTCATCTTCACGTCTTCGTGCGAGGACTTCCGCGTAGTATTGCGATGTTGTCGGGCTTCTGGACGCGGTAGTGCTTGTTGCCCTTCTGGGTGACCGTGGACTTTATTTTACGACCGTCCGGAGTTTCCTCCTAAGACTCCTCGCTGAATTTGAAGGTTATGGCCGTGTTCTTGAACGTCGACGAGGACTTTAGCGTGTACACGTCGTCGTTATTTATCAGCTCAATGGCGGGGCTCTCTGCGTTATCCATCTTGCAGGTCACCGTGCCTACACCGAGCGATTTCATCACTTTATCAAAGTTCTCGCTACTCTCGAGGTTGTATTTACGACCACTAAATTCGCTCAAAGACATGCTGCTGTAAATTACCTGAAAATACGATAAAACTACGGTCATCGGCGTTCACATACACGCACTCTCACAGACGGAACGAAAACTAACCATCCACGGATCCGCGGAGCCACAATTGTGATTAAAATCATTTTAGGCCCCGGTTTACACCGTAAATAATTTTCAGTATTGTATCATTTCCCTCTAGTAGTATAGTATATCCCGATTAACACTCGCTTATCTGCAGGTGTAGCCTTTTGTCTACCTTGGTAGTCTTCACATCTATAATTTTAATAGTACGAAATTATTTTGTAGATACTCAACTGCTGTTTGCCTGAATCATTTTCATGTTAACAGAATCTTCCGTCGGTTCTTGGTAGAACAACATTATAATAAATGAAAAGCATCAGTTTGCTTTTTTTCTACAGTATTACATTTTTTGTTTACCGGTTTTCGGCTTACAAGGCCATCTCCAGACAACTGAACCATTTTCCTTGCATTACTTAAATATTCCCAGTAATGTACCATACAGTTATTGTGAAGGACAACAGTTACAGAATTCTGTCAGTTTTGAAGAACTTTTTTCCTCTCTGGACGATCTTTAACTATGTCCGTAAGTTTCTCTTGAACTAGTTTTTCTGCACGTTTAAGTATGTCTGTTGATACAGCACCACTTCAGATGCTTCTCCTCTCTCCATACGTGAAATTGCTGTGTATACCACATCTGGCGTTACTTCCTGAATGTACGTCTTTACGCTATAAATATCTCTGTGCCTGGCTGATCTCTGGAACTGGATAAACATCTCAAGAAAAAGATTAAAACAAATCTTTCGCTTTGCAGCAGACTGTAAGCTGTTTTGACACCTCCGAGCAGGTTAAAGCTGTGAACTGGGAAGGGGTTTTTAAACTTTGACTTGGGAGTGGGGGACGGCTACTGCAAGAATTATGGTTGTGAGGACGGATCGCCTGTTGTGCCCGGTAACTCAGCTAGTTGGTGCGTATTCCCGAAAGGCAAGCGTTTGAATCACATTTGGGTCCACCATGCAGTTTTAATTCACCATCCTAGGAAAAAAGTATCTCAAAAATCTCCAAAACTCAGGATTTTTAGGCTTTGTTGAACAACGTGCCGTGGTATGCCACCCAGTTTACATATGATAGAACCCATGTGATCAGTTCTATTTCATATTCCCTGCAATGGTTAAACAAATCTTTGTGAACTGACTTATTGATCCCTTACTCAGAATTTCTTGGCAGCTGTTCTTTTTAAACCTACTGTCTTGTAGAGATGTCCGTTCCTCAACTCAACTACTTGATGTGGTGTACAGTATTGCTGTTATCTACAACCCCAGAGATGTGCTCGCCATCTAGCCAGCCTTGAGGCTACCGTTAATTTTTATAATTGTTTTTAAACTTTCTTCTCATTTAAATCTTCGCCTATGAGTTTCGAGAACAATTCGTAGTGGCCTACGTGTCCAGTAGGATCGTCGCCTAGTGCTCTTGAAATAGATGGGCTACAAGCCCCTATACGTAGCTTTGAACAGCACGTAGCGAGCGAAGAAAAGAAATCACGCGTCGGCTGACGCTCGTTGCTCGAGCGTCGGTCCAGGACTGGATGATTTTTCTGGATCTATCCTTCAGCTAGTTATGAAATAACCATCTCTTCCCTCTCTTTATTTTTCGAACCACCACCAAAAGTACATCATCCAGTGGCCATCTTGATCGAATAATGCCCGCTCCATTCCGAATCGGACGCGTCCAAATCTGTTCTGTGCCCAAGAATATTGTAACATGTTTTGAAATGAACTCTTTTAGTTGAAAAGAGCTTCATTCAGATGGCCACCTCATCGTCTATCCTGCCCAGGGACCATCTATACCTGTACAGAGAACTCAGAATTCACATCGTCTTTCGCCAGTAATTCCTATCTCACTTCCATGTATACTGTTCTGCCTGACGATCCCGTTAAACTTCAGGATACCCTTTATCACTACACCTCTGTGAGTTCAGTCTATATCCGCTCCTGAGTACATCTTAAAATCTGTTGTGTGATTCGAAGTCTCTTTTCACGAGAATGTAATCCATTTGGTATTATGCCTTATCTATTGGCCTTTCTATAGCATACCGCTCGTGATTTACGAATTGTATTTGGTATAATAGATTAAATCTATTGCGGAACTCAAATCATCTTCCATCTTGTTCCTATTGGCAGTCCTGTATTTTCCTGTAACTTTATTTTCTACTCCTCCACTTAGCGTAGCGTTCACACACTGGACGCATTGTTTCAATATCGAGAACAGTTTGTGAAATATTTCTCTATTGCACTTGCGGTGAAGCAGCTGTGATACATACCTGAATAACTGAGGTGAAAGGAATGAAAACGAAACGAGATGGGAGAGAAATAGGAAGGAAGTAATGAATTTCAACCACACAGGGACTGCGGTGAACACCGGCGATGCACAACCAACGTCAAACTCCTACGGGAACGGGAAATTTGCAAGTATGGGGTTATTGGGCGGGAGTCGTTACGGTACAGCGAGCGGGAAGCTGGGACTCTGGGTCTGACACAAATCGTGTTCGGACGGCCGAGGACGTTGAGGGAACCTTTGTAAAGAAACGGAGCATCCGGATTCGAGTCCCGACCCGGGAAGTATTTTCAACTCTCGCCGTCGCGCTGCCGCAGTGTCCTGTGCAGATGGAAGTCATTATTTACTTCCTTGTCTCTCTCTCGTCCCATTTCATTTTCAGTCCTTTCACACAAATTATTTGTGAAAATAAAACTTGCCTGGAAATTATCTATCAAACTGACGTGGAACTGACCGTTGGCAATGAACATAGAACTGCCCACTACAGAAAATGCTGGAAACTAAAGTTTCGATGCTCTATCCCGAGTACTTCACTGCTGAGTAACGGATAAGCAGAGATGTCTAGTGAACAGCTGAATGCAACACAAAATGGTAAGATAAAATAGCTCTTGTTCAGTGTCGAGTGTTACGCAAACACAGCTCGTGAAAAACATGTGCGAAATTGATTGTGTGTTTTAGCAGAGCCTCCAACAGCCTGAAACGCAAAAGTTACAGAAAAAATTACGTGAATCGGGCTCGGCAGCGCAAAAAGCCATTGCTATATGAAAATATTTCGCGCAGTAGAAAAATTGCTACAATGGAGGAAAACCGGGAACAAAATCTGACGAAATCTCAACGTCGTATATCTGTGCAAATGGGAACTAAGAGATCGTCATGTCGAAACATTATCATAATTACACTTAAAAACTTACTGTTGTGCCTAAGTTAAGGCGTCCAGACGGACTTACGCCTCATCAGTTCAGCCAGTCTTTACTGAGTGAAGTGGAATCAGGAGCTGTGGATCCTCAGTTGTGGCTTGGTTCAGCCTGTCAGAGTATGTGAACTCACAGAACATGCGCCATTATTCTTTATAACCCTATCGCTACTTTGAAGAGCCGTCTGCACAATCTCAAGAGTGCACTTTCATCAAAGTGTTAATGCTAACCAGTATGCAAATGAATGCAAAGTAGCCAACCAGCTGCAACAAAAGGTGGTTTTACTCGACCTTCGACCACGATGTGATGAATAAACACCACATAATGAAGCGACCTGACGATTGACCAATGAAACGTTCAAATGTGTGTGAAATCTTATGTGACTTAACTGCTAAGGTCATCAGTCCCTAAGCTTACACACTACTTAACCTAAATTATCCTAAGGACAAACGCACACACCCATGCCCGAGGGAGGACTCGAACCTCCGCCGGGATCAGCCGCACAGTCCATGACTGTAGCGCCCCAGACCGCTCGGCTAATCACGCGCGGAGATTGGCCAATGAAAATGTGCTGCCAGCGCACATTACTATATATGTTAATAAATATGCTGGTCTCTATGGTCAGTACATTTCAGGTAAGAATCGTTAAAATCCAGAAATGAAATCAATGAAATAAAATGTCAGGTCATGTTATGACCTTCACGGCGACTCGTCAAAGTTTGAATAAAACCAGTTGAATAAAACCACCTTTTCCTGCAACTTCTTGGCTTCTTGCGATTCATTTACTGATCTCTAACCGTTGCTGAAGGGCACCCACCTTCAAAATATCATATCAGTGCTGTTTGGTGCGCAATGTCCTAATACGATTCTTTCGTCAAAGAACCAGCCCGGAACCAGTTTCATTCATACGTGGCTCAACTCGAAGAAGCTGAATGACTGTATAGATATTTTCAGCAAGATGGAACAGCAGCACACACACACCTGAAAACAAAGCCACGAATGTATGAATTGTTCGGTGAGGAGAGGACTATCGGCAGAGGCAGTGTAATCTCTTCTCCACCTCGATCACTTGATCTCTCTCCAGTTATTTCTATCTGTGGGGCAAAATGAAGGGTCAGGGGTACTCAAATAATCCTCATAAACTGGGAGGGCTACAGCAGAACATTGTAAACGCTATTCCTGATATCACTCAGTTAGAGCTGCTACTCATATCTCACAGTTTGATAAATCGAGCATAGTGTTGCGTTGAGGTCAAAGATAGGAGTTTCCAGACTCTTCTGTAACATTAATTAAGAAAGATCAATTTCGTTTTTTGGGGCTGATCTTGTTTTCCTCACACTGTATGCAGCAGACAAGAAATAAATGTTTGTAAAAAGGAAAATTTTATAATATTAACTCTTACAGAATTCTTCTTTACCATTTTGTTAATGAAAATAATATTCTGTTACTTTGAGTGTTTCAACTATGTATCACTGAGACCATTATTGGTACAAGAAGTATTAAAGATAGCTATTTACTTGGTGATGACCACACAGATAACACAGTTATTTCCTCTGCGTTTGCTCCATACGTTTTGGGGAACAGCATAGATGGCAGAATTTCCTGTACTGCTTGTGCTGCACTCTTCCAGTTTAGGATTTAATGAGAGGAAAAACGGTAATAGCAGTTAATCTTTGCGCTCTGAAAACGCAATACCACAGAATCCAGTAATTTGCACACGATTAACGTTCTCTTTCAAGTAAAGGCACTGCCAGTCAATCCAGCAATTAGAAAAAGTTTTCAGGGCTGACAATGGCGCAAAGCAAGCAGTTGTGACGAAAATTGGGACATCAGGGGACGCAGGGACAGCGGAAGTGGGGGAAGGGAGGCAGCGAGAGTGGTGAGAGGGGCGCGGAGGGAGCGAGCAGAATGGGGGAGAGGAAAGTAGAGCAAGCGACAGGCCGTGCCGCGGTTAAAAGCTAGCGGCTGTGCGCACCGCGGGCGGCCTACGCGGCAGGCGCCGCGGGTAATTGATGCGTTAAGTATGGATGCGCCGTCGCCGCGTCGCCTGCAGCCGCCAGCTCTCCGTTTCTCCACACGCGGACCCATCGCGTAGCACAGTAGAAATTGACTCGTACCTCGATACGTTCGGCGTGCCAGTATGCCATTTAATGACGGAAGAGAATAGTAGATCAGGACTGATGTGCTCGATGCAGAAGTTTATGGAAACATTTCTGTTAGTAGACTGGTGAGACAAGTGAATGTAAAGTTACAGGTCTTAAATGAGCAAATAAAGACTCATCAAAGATGATTTGTAGTTGGTCCATATTATCCTAAATATTATTGAAAATGCTACAAAAATCTAAATGGTAACTTGTGGTTGTAAATATGCTCTGTTTTGTTAAATTCTTGGTTCAATTGGTTCAAATGGCTCTGAGCACTATGGGACTCAACTTCTGAGGTCATTAGTCTCCCAGAACTTAGAACTAGTTAAAGATAACTAACCTAAGGACATCATGCCCGAGGCAGGATTAGAACCTGCGACCGTAGCGGTCTCGCGGTTCCAGACTGCAGCGCCTAGAACCGCACGTACACTTCGGCCGGCTGTTAAGTTCTTCACATGCGCAATATTGTAATAGAAACTGCGTGATACATATTTTTATTCGAATCAGTACCTAACAGAAATCATATGAACTGCTTAATCAAGAAGATAATTTATTGTCAATAAAATTAAATTTACTTTGTGTCATAGGTAACGTGATGAACTGTACATAAGATATCGCTGATTTCTTGGTCTTAAGCCTACTACACTTAATTTTCGTCCGACCTGCTTTGCTTTCATCTGAGGTCATTTTCGAAAACCATTATACATAATATCTCTCTACATTTTCGTATTTCCTTATACAACTGGTACCTTATTTACTTGTGAAGTTTTTGCTTCTGGTTTACATGTTACGAAATCCAGTGTTTTCTCCTTCGTTGCTAGTGGAAGTTTAAATCGACAAAAATGTGACGGCACATTCATTTTTCGCTGTTTTGTCGCCTTTATGGACCTTATTTTCCTTACAATGTATTTGTTTTATTAATTTATTATTTACAGAACTTCACCTCACGTTTGTAAATTTTACATGTTCTGCATTCAGTACAGTGTTTACGTTTAGTCATTTTTGTACATAGATATTTTCTAATATTAAAATATTATTTCGTACCCCCAAATAAAAAGAAGCAAATAATATCATTTTTTTATTCTTCTTCCTGGCCTTTCCCGGTATCTGCGTCGACTCAGCACGTCAATTATTGCATTTTAAAGTGGTAGTGGTAGATGCTGCATGTACGCCCTCACTGTTGCTACACCTTTCCTCGCCGGGACGGAACTTGTGTAGCCCATTAGTCTGCGCATAGTGTTATCCTCCGTCAAAGTGTGCGAAAGTTTTCTAAACGTTTGCGGACTGTGTAACTGAGGCGGGACGTGGATACCAGCCCAGTAATCAGCTGGAGGTCTGCGCGCCTCTCCGAACGAATCCCGGAAGCAGTGTGCTAACGCAAGTGGCTATCCGAGGGGGGGGGGGGGGGGGGGTGCAAAAAACAAGAAACCGTAATTGAGAATAAAACGATGTGGATGGTTTTCTGGTTTTCGATAGGAAATGGTTGTTTCCCTTTTTGTAGGGATTTGTAAGCTGATACGGAACTCAGTCAAAGGGTAAGATAGTGTGATGCAATAACATTCGAACCAAAAGCATTGCCTTTAATCTTGATATGTCTGCATGGAGCCTCTAGCTCATCTGAGTCGCCTAGTATAATATCTGAATAGCTCAGATGGTAATTGTTTTGCTGCTTTTTTTAAACATGATACACTGTCGTTTTATGTGAAGTGTAGTGTGAAAGACTTTTATCGTTACCAAGTGTGTATAAACAATACGGAGAACAGGTTTGTTCATTTGTTGGGCGTAGTAATCCATCATGAAAACGCTAATGCAGTCGAAGAGGAAAGGTCACCAATTTTCGTTCATTAATATGACCTCGAAAAAAACCCTATAAATGTGAACTGGTGCTTCAAGTCATGAGAGATTCTTTTAACACGAAGATACTGTGAAAAAGCAATTTTAACGATATATTTTTCACAGCTTCTGGACGATTTGTTGAGAGCTACCGAACGTGCTGAGAGTGAGTTATAGGCATGTGTTCGTTTCAAAAAGAGTTTTGGTTAAAACTTTGAACTCTTTTTGTCCTTCACGGAAAAGATTCAACTTTAAAGCACAATGAGTCTAAATTAAACTACGAAAAACATTTTTCCAGTATAACAACAATGTTGAAGTTATGCATTCAGCCAAAAATATCATGACGTAATACCGCATAACTGGGTTCAGGCAGTTGGAAAGTATTCGATAAATAAATGCTCTAACTGAATGTTACAAAAGCTTATCAGATATATGCGATTGCAGTCTCTCTCGGGGTATTCCACTGATGAATTCTTCTCGGTTTATCAGCCGAGTGGTGACGTCGTCTTGCAGCAACGTTTCGACGAGTTTCGTACTCATAATCTTCGCCAGAAGATGAAGGGTACGAAACTCGGCGAAACGTTGCGACAAGAGGACACCACCACTTGTCTGATAACCCGAGAAGAACTTATCAGATATGTCATTTGTGATAAGAATTCAATTTTCATTCAGTCTTCTGTAATGATTTCGAGTAACAACGATATGAATTAAATGCAAGTAAAGCTGTCTCCAAAAAGAAATTCGGATGCAAAGCCACTGGTGTTGTTTCATTGTCGTTCTCCGTCTTCTGAATTGATCTACCCAGCCAGTTATAGGATACCTACGGTGTAATGTGGATTATAAACAACTATCCAACTTGCTACATTCACATTATCAAAGTCACTGCCATAGGTGCATAAACTGATAGGTGGCCGAGAAAACGTGACGCCAACCGGCAACTGAACGCTAGATCTTTTCATTTATTATACTTACCACCCGAGCCGCCGAACTGAACGAAGTAGGTCTGTTCTTATACTAAAAATTTAACAGTAAGCGTTTTATGTTCAAGAATTATACAATCACCACGCCGTAACACAACACAGCTTTCGTCAAATTAAGTAGCTACATTCCAGTTTTTTTTTCAGTAAAGTAATATTAGTTTCAAAGTGGTTTATTATTGAGAGCTGAGTGTTTATTTGTTGATTATTTGAATGAAACGCTAAAAAGTAACGTTAAACGATTTAATAGTCTTTGCTGTGAAGTTCATGTAGAGATGTGTTAGTCATTAATATTTTGTTCTGCGGTATAAATACGCAGTAACTAAACAATTAACCAATCTGGTGAGTTTTATATTAGCTAATTTAAAAATTAATTATGGTACATCAAATAACTTCGATAATTTTTTGTTTTTGATTGTGTCTCCATATCGTACATTATCATCTGTCCTTGACGTATCCTAGCACTGTACTGTTTCTGTAAAAGTGTATGTATATCGAACACTGTTTATGTAACAATAATTTTACAGTTTTATGAAGTAAGAGGGTCTTAATAGATGTAAGCTTGAAATTTGCCATAGACTTATATTCCCAATGTGAAGTACGTGGGGGAAGAGGAAAGGAAGCAGTGTTTTGGTAATTTTGGTATACAGAATTTGCACTGCTTTTCTAATTTATTTCACATTAAATATAAATATTCTGTCGATAATTTCATATTTGAAGATCTTGAACAAACTTTGCCATGTACATTTATAACATCAATACGCGATTAGTTCATAAACTGGTGAGTGTATAATTTAAAACGTGAGTGATTTTTCTTTTTGTTGTAGTTTTCAGTCCAAAGTAGGATTTTGATGCAATTCTCCACACTAGTCTAGCCCTTGCGAGCGTCTTCATCTCCGTATAACTACTGCAACCTACTTCCAGTGCGACATACTTACGTATTTCATCTGCCCTCTATCTCCTCTGCTCTTCATAGAAGTGACTCTTGCTGTTCATGGGGCAGTAATCTTTTTATCTTCTAATGTTCATTTAATTTTCAAACCTACATTATTTTTGACACGAAAACGTCTATTCTCTCTTAGTTTTCTCATTTTGAGAGTACAGAAAGAGCGACGTTTTTATTTTCTAAAAACATTCAGAAGTCCAGATCACATAAAATATTTCCTGACTTTAGACAACCGGTTCCGACATGCTTCTGTAAAAAAGTGTGTACATCGAATATGTCTCATAACATGAGTTAAGACGTAATATTTCAGATAAATGTTTTAGTTTGGCATTACAAAAACCGGAAGTGGAACTGCACATTTTCACACCTTAAAAAACTTTTTGTTGTGAGCCGTGTTCATTTTACGTTGAAACTCACACCAGTTTGCCAAGTGGATAAAAATTAGCACATTGTAAATATGTCTGTCATTACTAAATTATTTAAAAATATAAAGCACCTTATCCAAAAGCCAATTATATATATATATATATATATATATATATATATATCGCTCAGAGATGCTGTTACATCACAAAAATACACTCCACCTTATGTAATGGTATAGTTGCATGTGAATGTTTGCTGTGAACTAGCAATGTGTAAAGCTATAAATTAATGTAGTGTAGAAAACGCGTTTAGGTAGGACATTGATCCAGATGCCATTGTGAAGAGCTTGGGACCTGCAGTGAGACAACAAAAATATTCGTCGGAATATAAGTGAAAATCCTTATTACATTGCAAATTATTAGATAAAGAAATCTTGAAATCCTAAACAATCCACTGCCGACCAATGGGAGAGCTACAACAGCGTCGAAAAGGAAATAAAAAAAGTGGCCCAAAGCGATTATGTAGCTGAGCCATCGACTATACCGCGACCAGAGATTGTACAAATTTCTGATGTATCTATTCTGTAACCATTACACTACCCTATGGAACCACTGTATTACAGAAACCGATAATTAAATAATTATTATGAAGTACTTGTTATGATTTTGTTCCGACGTTTTTGCGAAAAATCTATGGGGCAGATCTGAACAGCATAAACAGAAATTTTTAGAAGGTATGCTTTTCCTCTTGTGTTTTGTTGCTTTCGTCATGTTGCAACATTGGATAACACTTCTTTGAAAGCCCAACAATATCTCGTTGTTTTAATTATCCCAGATCAATCTTCTTGATTCCTATCCTTTAGCAAACTCAGATTCATAGTAATAAACTATGATCAGCGTATATATACGTTCCTAAAATTGTTTTGCAATGTGTAACATGGTATCTAACTATCTGTCACAGTCATACACTATATAAATAAGAAATTTCCCTCTATATCTGGGAATCTTCCACATATGCAGCCTTCTTTCGTGACTCTTAAGAAATCTGAGCATTTTGTCTAGGATTCTACAGAGTGGCTACCCTTTTCAGTCCTTTCCCCTACTCCGTGTTCTCCTAAAATTTCTTCTTCTCTCTTTCTTCCTGCTGTTAATTTCCACTTGCCACCTCACAATTAAATTATTTTACTGCAGCCTGAAAACGTCAGAAAGGAGACAGCGGTCTTAACGTAATTTCTGGAACAAAAAATTTAATAATGTAAAAGACTTTTACTTGTACAATTAAAGCACGAGACTAGTTTTTATCATTCCTTAACATCCGAAGAATTTCTTTTACTTCACAATAAGCGTATTAAATTTTGTCATCATCTGCGCAGATAGTAGGCATGTAAACGGGCTATACAATTTTAATTCGGACAACATGAAATTTGGTATTTTTTGTAGGGTTTCAGTTTTCCGTGATCTGAAGTAGGCGTTAAGTTAATATCTTTTGAAAACTCGCAGGTTTAATGGTGAAATTTATCCTAACTTCGTAAAATCACGCGATCCTGAGACTCGTAACTCAGACACAATGTAAAGTACATTTCTCAAATAAAAGTCAAAATGAACGTACTATCGTATAGTTTGAGGTGGTATTTATGCGGAATTATAGAACATAAATCTTATGTAGCTTTCATATTTTATAAGTAGGCTGTTTAGGTTTTTATGTAGGTCACGCCACGTAGCGCTCTATTTGAAAAACACTGACTGTGTTGTGTGAAGTCTGTGGCTGGTTTGCATAGTTAGATTATTTGATATTGTAGTGTTGGGTAGTTGGCTGTTAAGAGCGTGTAGCGTTGCGCCGTTGGAGGTGAGCCGCCAGCAGTGGTGGATGTGGGGAGAGAGATGGCAGAATTTTGAGAGCGGATGATCTGGACGTGTGTCCATCAGAAAGCGCAAATTGGTAATATTGGATATCAAGAACTGATATATATATAGATGATGACTTTTGAACATTATTAAGGTAAATACATTGTTTGTTCTCTATCAAAATCTTTCATTTGCTAACTATGCCTATCAGTAGTTAGTGCCTTCAGTAGTTAGAATCTTTTATTCAGCTGGCAGTATTGGCGCACGCTGTATTGCAGTAGTTTGAGTAACGAAGATTTTTATGAGGTAAGTGATTCATGAAAGGTATAGGTTATTGTTAGTAAGGGCCATTCTTTTGTAGAGATTATTGAAAGTCAGATTTCGTTGCGCTAAAATAATATTGTGTGTCAGTTTAGTGATGATCAGAGAAAGTAAAAAGAGAGATGTCTGAGTACGTTCAGTTTTGCTCAGCTGTTTGAAAATCAAATAACGTAAGGGGTTTACCAGCATAGTAATTCATAAATTTTTCTAACGGGATGTTTCATATGGCGACCCTTAGCCGAGGATACCTCACTGGAATCTTCTGGTTTTTTCCTGTAGTTTGTGCAATTAGTGTAGCTACTGTTTATTGCTAGCGCGTGATTATAGAGAGAATCTTCTTTGTAGTTGTAGTTTTTCATTGTTGTACGGTAAAATAGTTGTGGCATGCTTGTAGATTTGCATAAAGTATTTCGCAGCTGCGCTTGCAATTAACAAGATATTATTTTCAGTGCTATGCTAATGTGTTTTCTTATTTTACTCTTTTCTGTGTTATCGTGTGAAATATTGTGACAATTATGGTGTGTCAAAAACGTAACACTAGGCTCCAAAGTAAACTGAGAAATGACAGTGAAGACGAAAGCAGTGTGTTAGCGCCACCATGTAATGAATTAACTAATGTTCAGCATAGTAATTTGGTAACTGTGCATAGGGAAATCGACCAGGTGGCAAATAATGGTGTAGACAGTGAAACAAATAGTGAACAGGGAAGCATTCTCCATCGATCGGTCGGCAACAGCTCGCCTCAGGATTCCGAAATGACAGGACACAATCTTGCAAATACTGTAGATTCAGGTTTGGCGTCCTCACCGTTTTCTCAAATAAGTCAAGACACATTTTCTGCTTTTCAAAATACGAATATTGCCGGTTCAAATGCACTGCCGAATAGCACTGAGCAACATGTTTCAGACACCAGAGCATTGTTATTACAATTAATGCAACAAATGGGACAAAAGCTTCAAAAGTTAGTCACAATGGAACAAAATCTTCAAAAGTTAGACTCAATGGAACAACACCAGAGACAAACACAGCAACAGTTAAACGCAATGGAACAAAATCCAAAACAGTCACAGCAACAAATGGAACAAAATCAGAAACAAATTAAAGAAACACTTCAACAAACACGTGAAGATTTAACTACTGAGTTACATAACAACGAATAGAGATGTCAAAAAGTCTAATGACGTAAAAACACAAATTGTGAGCATTTTCTACCTATTTTTTCGCGGCATGAAAATGCATTACAGAATCACGAAGCAGCCATAAAAGAACTGCAAACTATTGTTCATGAAAATCACGAGACCTTGCGGGCTAAAATTGACTCAGTTAAATCTATCGATTCGGTTACGCAACTTGCAAAAACTCAGGAAAACTTAAAGGACACAGTAGATACGCTTTTAACACAAATGGTCACTCTGAAACTTGGTTCAGAAAAGCACACTGAGGAAATCAGTTCATTATCGGAGAAAGTAGCCGAACTTTCGGATCTGTTTACGTACTTATCTACAAAGGTAGAAGATGATCAGCATGACACAAGACCCGTAGCCTTCACTGACACAGAAGAGTATGAACAAATTAGAAAATTCAAACAAAATCAAATCAATACACGGTATAAAAGAGAAATCCGGGAAGTACAAGATCAGTTGACACAAATAATACAAGAATTACATATTTCAGAGGACATTCGCACACCAACACGGGAAGAGGGACATAGAAATACGGAACATCCACAAAATAATAACACAGGACACCTCGGAAATTATGAAAGAAATCGGCAAGGTACACCGAATTTTGAGATGGAACCGCCGAAACGAAGTAACAATGACCGATATGCGACTCGCCGACATGATGATTTTGACTATAAGCTGTTCATTACTACACGTAAATTCAAAACATTTAAGAATTCCAGCAACGACATTCATCCAAAAGCATGGCTTCATCAATTCTCTCATTGTTTTCCTCCCAACTGGTCACTACAGCACAGATTAGAATTTATGTGTGGCTATTTAGAGCATGAACCAGCTGTAAGAATGCGATCGGTCATTCACAATTGTCACAGACAAGTAGAATTTTATCATGCCTTCCTCTCAGCATATTGGTCTCAAACTACTCAAGATCAGGTAAAACATAGCATGATGATGATGAAACACTTTGAACATTCTGAATTTTCCAGTCTTGTGAAATATTTTGAAGACATGTTGCATAAGAGTCAGTATCTGTCAAACCCACAGAGCCCCTCAGAACTCATCCGCATTTGCTTAATCAAATTGCCTGAACATTTACGACGTATTATTTGGGCAGGACGTTGCAAAGACGACATTGAAGCTTTTCAGGGACTGTTACAAGAATTGGAAATTGACACTGACAATCGCGGGACGCGAAAGCAGGAACACAACAGTTACAGGTCATAGCCGTCACAATTCCGCGATGACAGAAATAATAACTGGAGACGACAAGCCTATTCTTACAACGCAAATCGTGACCAAAACAGACACCACCCGTATGACAACCGTTGGCAGAATAATAGATACAGAGAAAGATCGCATTTCCGTAGTAATGAATATGACAGAGATAACCATAGAAACAGACAATATGGGAACCAAAACAATTATTATCAAGGGAGACAAAATAATTTCAGACGCAACAGTTCAGCGCGCAGTCACGATTCAGGGAGAAATTCTCCACCACGTGACTGACAAGAAGGAAACTATGGAATCTACCGACATGACGACAGAAGACATAATAGTAACGACAGACCTGAATTCCATCAGCACTGGCGGGATTCAAACAGGGCAGGGCCCTCTCGACAGGGTGAATTTCTAGAAGTTAGGTCTCCTAATCCTAATAACGACGCGCGCCAACAAAGAGACAGACAATGACTCGCACCGCAGGCAGCCACGTGCGCCGGCTGGCTCAGAGAAAAATAACATAGACGCTAACCTTGAGAAAAATTTTAGCAGTCCTCACCGATGTATACAACATAACTGCTTTGAAGTTAAAACTCTGTGTACTAGGAAGGGTAAAGGATTGCACCACATTTCACATGTAAAACCGTTTATTGAGAAATAATCTGCTTTTTAACTTAGTCTTTGCCATAAAATGTTTCACTTCACGTTACTAGTAGGCTTTGTCACACTTAGAAACTGTTAACATGCAACTATATTTTAGAGTTAACTATCCAGTCAAGAACCTAGGGATTTTAGTTAGATAGTAATTACGAATGCATTTTTGTAGTGAACAGACGACGAGGTGTTATTGTGTGTACATTCTTCCTTGTTCGTTGCACGATTACGTAACGACTATAAGGCTTACATACTTACAACATATACCAGTACTGCTAACGACACTGTAATGCAACATTTTGGTTTACTTGAAAATACATTATGGATTTAAAGTGCTTTCTGAGAGATACCAGATGACACAGTGGTTAGTTTATTTGACAGCTACACGATTATATCACGACACTACTAATGAGTGACACAATTTATATTATTGCTTTTGCGCTGTATCTGTTTTATATCTGCACAGTTTTTCTGAATTCTTCTGGAAAGTAGAACATGTCTTAGTAGTAACTTTTGTGGTATAGCTACAATGAGACAGCCAATTTCGTAGCACAACAATACGTTACAGTATAGTACTTTCTTGATCATGGGAATGTCCGTAATAACTACGATATCTATACGCATAGCATTTCACTTTTGTTTGTTAAGAGATAAGTACTCGTACATTGACTTCTACAGAACTTTGCTTACAGAGGACGATAACTACGACACTTGGCACATTTTTACCGTCAAGTAATGACAGAAACTATCTTACAGCAAGACGCACAGTTTATCGCTACAGGAAACGCATTTGTTGGATTAATTTTGTACTTAAAACATCTATTTTTAAAGATTTTTGAATTACAAAGATACAAATGTTTTCCATGATACATTTCATTCCATTACTGTAATTTCTTGATCATGGGAATGTACATAATAACTACGATATCTATACGCATAGCATTTCACTTTTGTTTATTAAGAGGTAAGTACATTGACTTCTACAGAACTTTGCTTACCGAGGACGATAACTACGACACTTGGCACATTTTTACCGTCAAGTAATGATAGAAACTATCTTACAGCAAGACGCACAGTTTATCGCTACAGGAAACGCATTTGTGGAATTAATTTTGTGCTTAAAACATCTATTTTTAAAGATTTTTGAATTACAAAGATACAAAGGTTTTCCATGATACATTTCATTCCATTGCTGTAATCTGTAACACCTGGGGGTATAATTACATTAATCCTCAGGGGGTACACGCCCACTTCGTGTACTAAGCGTGGCAAGCGCTAGGATCCCTAGCTAATATGGTATTTGCTTATACAACTTTACACATTGGTACCATATTTCTCTAACACAGACTTACACAGCTGTCTGGTCATTTAACTCAGAGAGACGAACATTTTTTTTCTACGTCAGTGTCACATGTTTGCGCAATTACACAGTTGGATAACTTCACACTTCTGAAATTGTATTTTGTCTGTACTTGGTGAACTCTTCATATTTTTTTGGAACCATTGTGATACTCTGAGAGCTTTGAATGTTGTATTTGGTAAGGGATCATGATTTTTGAAATATGTCTGAGGCAGATGAGTTTATTGAAGGTTTTGAAATTATGGAAAGAAGCTGTGACGATTTTGAGATGTGATTGATCTGTTACGATGATGTTGTTACGGCGACAATGTGTATTATGCTGTTGAGATATGTTTATGATCAATAAGCTGATGCTATATGAGAAATGTGATTACGTGTGTATGTGTATGTGAAAGATGAGTAGAAGTTAGGGACTCTGGTTTGTAGAAAAGGATGTTGGAAACCAAGAATCGTACTTTAAGAGTTATGACATGTGTGTCTGTCCCGTGAATGTATCACAACATAGCTATTCGTGAGATTTCGTTCTACGTTCTACTGTAATTTTTCGACCTGTGAAACTTTTTTGTATGGGACTGTCACTGTAGTGGAACCTCTGTCGTAAATATTTCGGTAAGAAAGCTAAGTGACCTTGACGTAATGTGCTGTAGGCGCCCAGCTATGCGACAGTCGCCTGAAAAAAAGCAGTAACTTTCAGAGGCACAACAAAAAAAAAGGAGAGGCTATTAACCTCGATATTCACATTCCTTTGTAGAAAGCATCGCAAATACGACACTCGAAAACATGATTACAGCTTGGAGCTTGTACTTTCTGATATTTACTGAAATGACTAATGAAATGATGAGAAACATTTCACGTCTATTGTCTTGCTAGTAGAGAGATTTTTTACTGCCTTTTGAAATGCGATATGGCTAGTGAATGACGTTTCACACCTTGCTTTATGTATACATTTGCTCATTTTGTTTAACATCTAGTTTCTAGCTGCACTGCAGCATTGCTTAAAATAAAATTTAACAGCTGTACTAGATGTGGTTGATGGTGTGGGTTCCTGTAGTCATGTCCTAGTTCATGAACCACGGGCAACGTATGAGTGGCCAAGTAAGTGGTCCCGACAGTCGGGATACCAGTTACTTTGGAATAAGGCTGGGCACTCTGGGCATATTCTGAGTCGTGGTCACCTCTGTGCTCATACGGCAAAGACTGCCAAATCCACCGGTTAGTCCCTCAGCTGTTAGGGGTAAAACCCAATGGGACTCGGGGCAAGTAAGGCTAGCAACCTGCTTCCCTGGTACTTTAAATATGATGCTGGCAACAATCAGAGCAAAATGCCTCGGACCTTTGGAGGTGACAGAGTCCCACCTCCAACTGACAAACCAGGGCCTCCTAAGTTACGACTTGGCAAACAAATGGTAATGAGATGGGGAGCTATTAATATCAATGGGGGCTACTCTGGGAAGAAGGTAGAGCTGGCAGAGGCTGCAAGTAATATGGGACTGGACGTTTTAGCTGTTAGTGACATTCGGGTAAGGGGTGAGAAAGAAGAGGAAGTGGGAGATTACAAGGTCTACCTGTCAGGAGTTAAAGCAGGAATAGCACAATGGGGTGTAGGGCTTTACATCAGGAAAGAAATGGAACCCAGCGTAGCTGCAATAAGGTATGTAAACGAACGACTGATGTGGATAGTTTTGACAGTGTCTAGCAAGAAAATTAGGATTGTGTCAGTATATTCGCATTGTGAAGGGACAGATCAAGATAAGATGGATAGTTTTTATGAGGCACTCAGTGATGTAGTTGTTAGAGTAAAGGACAAGGACAGTGTTCTGCTCATGAGTGATTTTAACGCCGGATTGGAAATCGAACAGAAGGGTATGAAAAGGTTATGGGTAAATTTGGAGAGGATATGGAGGCCAACAGGAACGGGAAACTCTTGGATTTCTGTGCCAGTATGGGCTTAGTAATCACAAACTCCTTTTTTAAACATAAGAACATTCACCGGTATACTTGGGAAGGCAGGGGAACCAGATCTGTCATTGACTATATAATAACAGATCAGGAATTCAGGAAGGCTCTGAGGGACACACGTGTATTCAGGGGATTCTTTGATGACACTGATCATTATTTAATCTGCAGTGAAATTGGGATTGTGAGGCCGAAAGTGCAGGAGGTTAGGTCCATATGTAGGAGGATAAGAGTGGATAAACTTAAGGATAAGGAAATCAGGCACAAGTACATAACAGCGATCTCAGAAAGGTACCAGTTAGTTTAATGTAGTCAATTACAGTCATTGGAAAAGGAATGGACAAGGTACAGGGACACAGTACTAGAAGTGGCTATAGAATGTCTTGGAGCAGTAGTGTGTAAAAGTAGGATGAGGCAAACAGCTTGGTGGAATGACACAGTCAAGGCAGCCTGTAAAAGGAAAAAGAAGGCGTATCAAAAATGGCTACATACTAGAACTCAGGTAGACAGAGAAAGTTATGTTGAAGAAAGAAACAAAGCCAAACAGATAATTGCAGTGTCCAAGAAGAAATCTTGGGAAGAGTTTGGAAACAGGTTGGAGACTATGGGTCAAGCTGCTGGAAAACCATCCTAATTAGCAGTCTTCGAAAGGGAGGTAAGAAGGAAATGACAAGTATTTTGGACAGGTCAGGAAAACTGCTGGTGAATCCTGTGGACGCCTTGGGCAGATGGAGGGAATATTTTGAAGAGTTGCTCAATGTAGGTGAGAATGCAATCAGTAATGTTTCAGATTTCGAGGTAGAATGGGATAGGAATGATGATGGAAATAGGATCACTTTTGAGGAAGTGGAGAAGATGGTCAATAGATTGCAGTGCAATAAAGCAGCTGGGGTGGATGAAATTAAGTTGGAACTCATCAAATACAGTGGAATGTCAGGTCTTAAATGCCTACACAGGATAATTGAAATGGCCTGGGAGTCGGGACAGGTTCCATCAGACTGGACAAAAGCAGTAATCACACCAGTCCTTAAACATGGAAACAGAAAAGATTGTAACAACTACAGAGGTATCTCTTTAATCAGCGTTGTGGGTAAAATCTTCTCAGGTATTGTTGAAAGGAAAGTGCGAGTATTAGTTGAGGACCAATTGGATGAAAATCAGTGTGAGTTTAGGCCTCTTAGAGGTTGTCAGGACCAGATCTTTAGCTTATGGCAAATAATGGAGAAGTGTTATGAGTGGAACAGGGAATTGTATCTATGCTTTATAGATCTAGAAAAGGCATATGACCGGGTTCCTAGGAGGAAGTTATTGTCTGTTCTACGAGATTATGGAATAGGAGGCAAACTTTTGAAAGCAATTAAAGGTCTTTACATGGATAGTCAGGCAGCAGTCAGAGTTGACGGTAAATTGAGTTCATGGTTCAGAGTAGTTTCAGGGGTAAGACAAGGCTGCAACATGTCTCCACTGTTGTTCATATTATTTATGGATCATATGTTGAAAACAATAGACTGGCTGGGTGAGATTAAGATATGTGAACACAAAATAAGCAATCTTGCATATGCGGATGGCTTAGTTGTGATGGCAGATTCGATTGAAAGTTTGCAAAGTAATATTTCAGAGCTAGATCAGCAATGTAAGGACTATGGTATGAAGATTAGCATCTCCAAAACGAAAGTAATGTCAGTGGGAAAGAAATATAAACGGATTGAGTGCCAAATAGGAGGAACAAAGTTAGAACAGATGGACGGTTTCAAGTACTTAGGATGCATATTCTCGCAGGATGGCAACATAGTGAAAGAACTGGAAGCGAGATGTAGCAAAGCTAATGCAGTGAGCACTCAGCTACGATCTACTCTCTTCTGCAAGAAGGAAGTCAGTACCAAGACTAAGTTATCTGTGCACCGCTCAATCTTTCGACCAACTTTGTTCTATGGGAGCGAAAGCTGGGTGGATTCAGGTTACCTTATCAACAAGGTTGAGGTTACGGATATGAAAGTAGCTAGGATGATTGCAGGTACTAGTAGATGGGAACAATGGCAGGAGGGTGTCCACAATGAGGAAATCAAAGAAAAACTGGGAATGAACTCTATAGATGTAGCAGTCAGGGCAAACAGGCTTAGATGGTGGGGTCATGTTACACGCATGAGAGAAGCAAGGTTACCAAGAGACTCATGGTTTCAGCAGTAGAGGGTAGGAAGAGCCGGGGCAGATCAAGAAGAAGGTGCCAGGATTCGGTTAAGAATGATTTTGAAGTAATAGGCTTAACATCACAAGAGGCACCAAAGTTAGCAGTGAATAGGGGATCATGTAGGAATTTTATAAGGGGGGCTATGCTCCAGACTGAACGCTGAAAGGCATAATCAGTCTTAAATGATGATGATGATGATGAGATGTCCTAATAGAAATGTTTTCTGTCTACAGACCCAGTAAAGAATAATTTCATGATCTACTTTCTTAGAAAAGGGAGGACAAATAGATATTTCTTTTCACAGGAATTGCATACATAATGTTTTCAACGATTTGGTAACTTTTTTGGTAGAATAAGTTAAGGCCATCCATCACTCTAGTGTGAAGATCTGACACAGATATTAGACATTTCCTATCTTTACTGTAATATTCTTTCTGCTTGAGCTTTATCATGTTTAGGTATAAGTTATTGCATTTGTTGCTGCTGTCTGCGAGGCATAGTTCTGCTCAATTTCACATTGGATTAAGCTGGTTTTACTACAGACTTATTTTTCTTGTTGCTGCTCGTTGGCACATATTAGTTGTAATGTTGCATTTGCTTTGCTAATTTAGATATACTGCTGCTTGCTTAGCCAATTTGCATTTTTTGTCTTTGCTGTTTGTGTTAATTTTTTATGTGTTGCTGCATTGCCTCGTCCCTTTGAATACATATCTGAGCTCAGTAGATTTAAGTTACTTTAAGAGGGGGTAGTCTATATAAGAAACTAACTATGAAGAATAGGGAAAGAATGCATTGAGAAGTTATATGAAAAAGATTTGGGCAAAAATGAGTATTGTACAGTGAGAAACATATATTTTGAAAGTGGATATGAACAAAACAGTAGGGTTTAGGGACAACAGGCTTATATAAGACTTTTTTTGTGCAGGAACAAATGTTGAAATAAAAGGAAAGATCTGTGGAATGAAGTTTTGGGTTGGACTGCGGTACCAGACGTCTCACTAAAAACACACCCTGTCCTTTCCTTTTCTGTTATTCCACTATGTGTTTGTGTACCTTTGTGTATTTGTGTTCTGCCGGCCGCGGTGGTCTAGCGGTTCTGGCGCTGCAGTCCGGAACTGTGGGACTGCTACGGTCGCGGGTTCGAATCCTTCCTCGGGCATGGGTGTGTGTGATGTCCTTAGGTTAGTTAGGTTTAAGTAGTTCTAAGTCCTAGGGGACTTATGACCTAAGATGTTGAGTCCCATAGTGCTCAGAGCCATTTGAACCATTTTTTTTTTTTTTGTATTTGTGTTCTTCCTGTCTTCATATGTTTATCTCATAACAGTTATGTTGTAGAATTTTTCTAATACTATGTTATTTACTTTGTAAAGATGTTTAAACATTATTAGTTCTGTTCTGTTTCAATGCTCATTTGTGAAATTAATGTTTCGAAAACTATTCTCATTATTTTATTTATTTACTTATAATTCCTGTAACACTGATGTATATGTTTATTTCTATTCTTTTGTAAAGCCTGTACTACTACAAATGTTATCTGTATTGTTATGTTCTTTAATGATGTATTTTGTACCTTTGTAATTGAAGTCTTATGTTGTAAATTTATAATTGTATAGACACCAGTTCTTCAAATTAACTTTCATTTCACTGCACACGTTTTTGTTGGTCATAGTACATGCTCAATATGTGAGAAAAAATAGGGGGTTGTTAGCATTTGCACGTGTGTTGATAATTCAGCAAGGGACTGGTTATCAGCACTGCTGGTTCTAAGGACATTCCAAAAAGTTTGTGAGTGCACAAGTGGTGGTTTATGCGGGTAGTGTTGCACAGTTGGAGATGAGCCGCCAGCAGTGGTGGATGTGGGTAGAGAGAAGTCAGAATTTTGAGAGGGGACGATCTGGACAAGTGTCCATCAGAAAGCTTAAATTGGTAATATTGGATATCAAGAACTGATATATATATATATATATATATATATATATATATATATATATATATATATATATATTGGATATCAAGAACTGATACATATATATATATATATATGATGACTTTTGAACATTATTAAGGTAAATACATTGTTTGTTCTCTATCAAAATCTTTCATTTGCTAACTATGCCTATCAGTAGTTAGTGCCTTCAGTAGTTAGAATCTTTTATTCAGCTGGCAGTATTGGCGCACGCTGTATTGCAGTAGTTTGAGTAACGAAGATTTTTGTGAGGTAAGTGATTCAAGAAAGGTATAGGTTATTGTTAGTAAGGGCCATTCTTTTGTAGAGATTATTGAAAGTCAGATTGTGTTGCGCTAAAAAAATATTATGTGTCAGTTTAGTGATGATCAGAATAAGTAAAGGGAGAAATATCTGAGTGCGATCAGTTTTGCTCAGCTGTTTGAAAATCAAATAACGTAAGGGTTTTACCAGCACAGTAATTCAAAAATTTTTCTAAGGGGATGTTTCAATTTTTCTGAGAAACGCTATTTTAAATGTAATAAAAATTTTGCCATATTGTTCGGCATCTGGCTTAAAAATAATATTAGTAAATATTTTTAGGGTATTCTGAATGGGGGAGCTGTGAAAAGCAGCGGCAACATCAGCTGGCTGTGCTGCACTACGTTAATCATGATGGGGCCTTTGTTGGTCACCTTCTTTTTATGCTCACGGCAGCCGGTTACAATCTAAGTACAGCCACGTCTGAGACAATGGGTTCCATAAAATTTAAAACCGGAACCGCTGTTTGTTAAAAAGAGGTTCAAGCCTACATGAGTTTAATCTCTATGAAAGTGGTAATATCCTTGATACATGAAGAAAATGTTGTTAAAAAAATCGGGTTAGTTACCGTTATGTTATTGTTATTTACCTCCATTGACAACAGACATTCAGCTTCAACATGAGTCGTAGTTCACTGAAATCCAATATACGGTTAATGAGTTACACGGCAGACTAACTGTCGTGTTCGAATTTTAACTGAATCTAGTAAACATTTAAAATCTGACTTCAAAATGTCTCTGAGCACTATGGGACTTAACATCTGAGGTCATCAGTCCCCTAGAACTCATAAATACTTAAACCTAACTAACCTAAGAACATCACACACATCCATGCCCGAAGCAGGATTCGAACCTGCAACCGTAGCGGTCGCGCGTTAAAAACTGACTTCATCATCAGTGTTTTCTTTTACAGTAACTGACACATGTAAAAAATATTAATGATTTTATAAAACACTAGGTCAGTTTTCTCGTTTTTCGTCCGATTTGAGATGGAATAGCCCATACTTGTGCTACTGTAGTGTGTCGTGGCTTTGTGTCTGTTTTGACTATGATAATCTGTACAACTGCTGCTTATATCAATCCACCTTCATTACTGTTTTTTCATTATTATGCCTAATCTTTCGTTGCCCATATTCAGTGGTTGATAACCCAACGCTCATCCGATCGGTAAACCAGCACACTTCTCGAATTCCTACTATACCGAAATTCAACTGTCAGTTTCTCTTAACTTACTAACAAGGTTGAATGATCCAACGTACCGATCTGTAGAACGTCAGATATCTATGTACACTCCTGGAAATTGAAATAAGAACACCGTGAATTCATTGTCCCAGGAAGGGGAAACTTTATTGACACATTCCTGGGGTCAGATACATCACATGATCGCACTGACAGAACCACAGGCACATAGACACAGGCAACAGAGCATGCACAATGTCGGCACTAGTACAGTGTATATCCACCTTTCGCAGCAATGCAGGCTGCTATTCTCCCATGGAGACGATCGTAGAGATGCTGGATGTAGTCCTGTGGAACGGCTTGCCATGCCATTTCCACCTGGCGCCTCAGTTGGACCAGCGTTCGTGCTGGACGTGCAGACCGCGTCAGACGACGCTTCATCCAGTCCCAAACATGCTCAATGGGGGACAGATCCGGAGATCTTGCTGGCCAGGGTAGTTGACTTACACCTTCTAGAGCACGTTGGGTGGCACGGGATACACGCGGACGTGCATTGTCCTGTTGGAACAGCAAGTTCCCTTGCCGGTCTAGGAATGGTAGAACGATGGGTTCGATGACGGTTTGGATGTACCGTGCACTATTCAGTGTCCCCTCGACAATCACCAGTGGTGTACGGCCAGTGTAGGAGATCGCTCCCCACACCATGATGCCGGGTGTTGGCCCTGTGTGCCTCGGTCGTATGCAGTCCTGATTGTGGCGCTCACCTGCGCGGCGCCAAACACGCATACGACCATCATTGGCACCAAGGCAGAAGCGACTCTCATCGCTGAAGACGACACGTCTCCATTCGTCCCTCCATTCACGCCTGTCGCGACACCACTGGAGGCGGGCTGCACGATGTTGGGGCGTGAGCGGAAGACGGCCTAACGGTGTGCGGGACCGTAGCCCAGCTTCATGGAGACGGTTGCGAATGGTCCTCGCCGATACCCCAGGAGCAACAGTGTCCCTAATTTGCTGGGAAGTGGCGGTGCGGTCCCCTACGGCACTGCGTAGGATCCTACGGTCTTGGCGTGCATCCGTGCGTCGCTGCGGTCCGGTCCCAGGTCGACGGGCACGTGCACCTTCCGCCGACCACTGGCGACAACATCGATGTACTGTGGAGACCTCACGCCCCACGTGTTGAGCAATTCGGCGGTACGTCCACCCGCCCTCCCGCATGCCCACTATACGCCCTCGCTCAAAGTCCGTCAACTGCACATACGGTTCACGTCCACGCTGTCGCGGCATGCTACCAGTGTTAAAGACTGCGATGGAGCTCCGTATGCCACGGCAAAGTGGCTGACACTGACGGCGGCGGTGCACAAATGCTGCGCAGCTAGCGCCATTCGACGGCCAACACCGCGGTTCCTGGTGTGTCCGCTGTGCCGTGCGTGTGATCATTGCTTGTACAGCCCTCTCGCAGTGTCCGGAGCAAGTATGGTGGGTCTGACACACCGGTGTCAATGTGTTCTTTTTTCCATTTCCAGGAGTGTATTTTTCTTACCACATCCCCCAGGAGATCGAGTGAATTGTTATTTTACCTCCGCAATGTTTTCACCACTTTTCTTTAAGTACACTGGTTTATTAGTTTGCATATTTTCAGCTCAACTCTTGAATGACTGCACTATCTTTTTAAATTTTCAGACAGCTTGTTGTGAACTTCCCATTCGTTTTATTTCTGTTACTCAGAATCGATACTCCGTTTAGTTCTCTCGGATACACTGCAAACGGCATTGGCTTTAGCCCATCTGAAATGATGTCTTAGTCACTTCCTCTTCATCAAACATAATATTTGACGCAAGTCTACTAACTGGATTATTTCATGGCATATGTGATGCACCTGCGGCAGTACAAAGTATTGCTGAATAACTAAGATAAGGACGCGTCAATACTTACAACAAAAGAGGACATAATGTCGAGGATAACAAATTTTGTACTTGTTTATAAGGATATTAAATAAGAAAAAATGGCTCTGAGCACTATGGGACTCAACTGCTGAGGTCATTAGTCCCCTAGAACTTAGAACCAGTTAAACCTAACTAACCTAAGGACATCACAAACATCCATGCCCGAGGCAGGATTCGAACCTGCGACCGTAGCGTTCTTGCGGTTCCAGACTGCAGCGCCTTTAACCGCACGGCCACTTCGGCCGGCTATATAAAATAAGAGAAGTAGTCTTCCTTATTACGTCAACTGAAAGAGAACTTTGCCTTTCTAATTTCGGTTGACGAATATAAACAGTGCTTGGAACCCTTAAAGAGAAATTTGCGAGGACGCTGCCACAATTTCAGAAGCTAATTCGTGTTTCAGGTGTTATGTAAGTTGTGGCGGATAGCCCTTAACTACTTATGGAACGTGCTTTTCTCAGTATGTTAGTGAATCTCGCCAGTGTGGTAATGGAAGCCAGGGGACGTAGATCTTGGAGTGTATTTAAGGGAAAAATGTGACACTACTAGAAAGTATTTCTTTTTTTTACTTTTGTATTACCTCTGCCTGATGTACTGTGTTTAGCAAGCACAGATAGTGTATGGGAAACAATTCGAGGTGCAATGAATATGAGGTATAACAACACCGAAACCCTTCTGAAAACCACCAGCTGTTACAAATTCTGGGGAGTATCGCTGATGCAGCAACATTGTGCAACGTCATTGACACAGTGCTAGGTAAACGGATATTCGTTTCTGAGGCGTGGAGATCTCATCATAGCAATTACTAAAATTCAAACATTAAATCATCAGCAAAAGTAATATCTTACCTGTGGAGAAGAATATATTAAAGACACAAAAAATGTAATACGCTGTAACGGATAATATAAACGCGGGTTCAGGACAATATGTCATTTCTGTCGTTAAGGGTCCCCTAAAATGAAATGTCTACATAAAAAACGTCGTAAATTTCAAAGGTTCCCCATTAAAAGCAGCTTGTTATGTCAGATTTCCTGTAAAATGAATCGTAAAGGGTACGCAAGCATAAGTAATATCTCTCGTATCATTGGCGATCCACATGCAGACTGCTTTGAAGGAGTTGAAAGATAAGTCAGATTAAAAAACGTAATAAATGTAGAAAGAAAGACCCCTGGAAACTAGTGCGGTGCAATGCGAAGGAAAAGAAATCGCGTGGTTGTAAGTAACGTGCAAATCATTTGCCGTGTTCCAGATAAATGCATAAAAAATTATGGAATCCTACCTATTAATGATTCTGCTGGAATCATTACAGGAAATTTATTGAAGTATCAGAAGATTAGCAGAGGGGAATACGTGGAAACGACAGAACACCTGGAATGAGTAAGTTCTTTTAACAGCTTCAAGTAACGACCGTATTTATCAGCAGATGGACACATTTGTAATGGACAACAGTTCATCCGGAACAATTACAGAGATTTTTACGAATGACCTGCGAAATATATTGTTTTAAGCGAACCTGGACATAGAACAGAAAAACATACGTTGTAAGAAATCTTCGATGACAACATTTTATTAAGTAGAGGAAATTCCGACGAAATACAACAAGTCGTTAGGAGAATGAGCACCTCAACTACACTGTCGAGCTAGAAAGAGATAATGTCATAACCTTTCTGGACCTTGTAACCCTAAGCTCAAAATAGTTGTGCACAGGTAACTAACCTACCCTGATGTAATCATAAATGCGAAATCATTTCATTCCCGAAAATACAAGTACGCCTTCTTTAGGACTATGATACATAGAATCTCGAAGTTACCTTTGGATGAAGACTAAATTGAGAAAGAGCTTGAAACGATGGTTCAAATAGGACGCAATGACAACATAAAGATGTACGAGAAAACTGAATCTAAAAAACCTACTCGTCCAATGATGCATCTGAATAATAAACGTTATGCAGTGTTAAGATTTAATGGCTCGAATTCTGAACCATTGCTCACAGCTTCAAGAAAGATACTGTCAACATAGCCTTTCAAACCAGAGATAGCCTAGGTAAAAGGTTACACCATAAAATTGGAAATAATCGCGACAAGTTCTGTGACTCAGAAGTGTATAAAGTAAGGTGTAATGATTGTGATAAGTTTTGTGTTGGACAAACAGGCACGAAAGTTGGTAGTGTCCCATTGCAGTGGGGAGGTCGATTTGTTCTTGGTTTCCTTTTGGGAGGACGGGAAGACTTCAGTGTCTTCTGGTAAATGATGCACCTCCCTCCCCCCCCCCCCCCCCCTCCAACGATGATTTGTGGTGGGGATCGTGGGTTGTGTCCAAACAACTGGCGCAGGTAGCTTGTTTGGGCTCAAATACGCTGCTGCAAAGGTAATGGCACGAAGGAGTGTGGATACAGTAACTGCTGTGGCCCCTATGTGTTCCATTACCTGGAGAGTCTCTTGGGTATGGAGAAGAGCTCTGTTGAGGAGCACTGCCGTGCCTTCACCACAGCGGTCAAAGCGGTTAGAGTGGTGGTGCGGATCTCAATGTCAAGCACCTGGTTTGGTATTCTTGAGTCTCTAACCCCAAAGGCTGGCCCCTCTTTGACCTGGAGGAACTTCGTCTATGGGCCCCACAAATCTACCCATATCCCAGTCCATTCTAACTGCCAGCCAGACATTCTTGATGTGGCCATCTTCAAAAACATCGCCGGTCAGTTTTCACTGAAAGTTCTCCACGAACTGGTCTCCAACCATGACCCAGTACTCCTGCATCTCACCAATTCTTGATTTTCCTTCCATTGTGACCCTCACTGAGCGTGCAGTTCTCCAGTAAATGTGGGCTGGCGCACTTAACACACCACAATGGCAGTGACCAGTAATTTCCAGTATGTCGTAATCGTTGGCATTTGTGACAAATGACTGCCCCATTGCGGCCCTCGTACTATTCAATCCGGACCTTCGTGAACAGAAGGTACCAGGTTTTTGTAAATCCGCTCTATGACCTCCCTCCAGGAAAGGGAGATGACATGGGTAGGACAGGGGATCAACATCCCAGGTGTCAGGATCCCTGTTGCTATACTTGTGGACCAAAGGGTATTCGAAATGGAGCTGAAGTAGTTCCTCCTTGACCTTCCCTGCTGTAACATCTGGTGGCAAGTCCTTGATGACAATTTTGGTGCGGCGATTTCCCAACGTCTGGCGGGTAAAGTGAGGACTCGCCTTTGATTTGACAAAATTGAGAATGGTAAGATAGTCATCCCCACTGTCGAGCAGATATTTCACATGATATTTTTGGTAATCAGCTCACAATTGGCCGAAAATGAGCCGCTGGAGTTCAGTGTTCAGTTTTGTATAATTAGTAACATTGTATACCACAACACGAGTATCTTCTCTTTCTTCAGAGGGCTGGGCGGGGTCTCCTGAAAAGGAGGGTCGGGAGCAGGAGCCACTTCCTCAACCAGTGGACCATTAGGTGCCGCGTTCCCCGGAGGGAGATATCGGTATCCGCTGTGACCACGGCCCGCGTGGGCGGAGGAGCGTCTGGAGCGTCTGGAGCGACGGCCAAAGGACTCTCCGGCTGCATCAGGGTGCCCAGAGGACTCGCCACGGTGTCGGGACAACGTAGGAAGCGGTGCACTCACAGGTACAGCGGGGTGATGGTCAGACACAGCCGAGGTGGTCGCCGTCTCACTAAGAGAAAGATCAATTACTAAGCGGTCAGGTGAGTCGTCAGACGACGACAACAATGAAGAACGGTCCCTGACACGGGACGGTGGACAGTCGTCACGGTGATCTCGGTGATCGGTTTCAGTGCCGGTGGTATCCAATGGCGATTTGTGGCAGTTGGCGCGATTCAAACGATCCTTCACCCGCTGCGAGAAGAGCGGAACATCTGTCGCTACTGGAAGGCAGGGTGAGCGGCGTTTCCGACGCGATTCAACCCGAGGGGCTGTGGTGGAAGAGTCGGAGAGCCCCGAAGGCTGTTCCGCGGACTCCTGCATGACTTGGATCCGCCTGACGTAACCAGGGGCCCAGCACGATGGGACTACCCACACCAAAAACTTCGCAGCTAGTCTGGGGCAGAAACTACGAAATACACTACTGGCCATTAAAATTGCTAAACCAAGAAGAAATGCAGATGATAAACGGGTATTCATTGGACAAATATATTATACTAGAAATGATGTGTGATTACATTTTCACGCAATTTGGGTGCATAGATCCTGAGAAATCAGTACCCAGAGAAATCATCTCTGGCCTTGATACGCCTGGGCATTGAGTCAAACAGAGCTTGGATGTCGTGAACAGGTACAGCTGCCCATGCAGCTTCAACACGATACCACAGTTCATCAAGAGTAGTGACTGGCGTATTGTGACGAGCCAGTTGCTCGGACACCATTGACCAGACGTTTTCAATTGGTGAGAGATCTGGAGAATGTGCTGGCCAGGGCAGCAGTCGAACATTTTCTGTACCCACAAAGGCCCGTACAGGACCTGCAACATGCAGTCGTGCATTATCCTGCTGAAATGTAGGGTTTCGCAGGGATCGAATGAAGGTTAGAACCCCGGGTCGTAACACATCTGAAATGTCACGTCCACTGTTCAAAGTGCCGGCAATGCGAACAAGAGGTGACCGAGACGTGTAACCATACCATCACGCCGGTTGATACGCCAGTATGGCGATGACGAATACACGCTTCCAGTGTGCGTTCACCGAGATTTCGCCAAACACGGATGCGACCATCATGATACTGTAAACAGTATCATGATTCATCCGAGAAAATGACGTTTTGCCATTCGTGCACCCAGGTTCGTCGTTGAGTACACCATCGCAGGCGCTCCTGTCTGTGATACAGCGTCAGGGGTAACCGCAGCCATGGTCTCCGAGCTGATAGTCCATGCTGCTGCAAACGTCGTCGAACTGTTCGTGCAGATGGTTTTTGTCTTGCAAACGTCCCCGTCTGTTGACTCAGGGATCGAGATGTGGCTGCACGATCCGTTACAGCCATGCGGAAAAGATGCCTGTCATCTCGACTGCTAGTGATACGAGGCCGTTGGGATCCAGCACGGCGTTCCGTATTACGCTCCTGAACCCACCGATTCCATATTCTGCTAACAGTACTTATATCTCGACCAGCGCGAGCAGCAATGTCGCGATTCGATAAACCGCAATCGCGATAGGCTACAATCCGACCTTTATCAAAATCGGAAACGTGATGGTACGCATTTCTCCCTCTTACACGAGGCATCACAATAACGTTTCACCAGGCAACGCCGGTCAACTGGTGTTTGTGTATGAGAAATCGGTTGGAAACTTTCCTCATATCAGCACGTTGTAGGTGTCGCCACCGGCGCCAACCTTGTGTGAATGCTCTGAAAAGCTAATCATTTGCATATCACAGCATCTTCTTCTCGTTGGTTAAATTTCGCGTCTGTAGCACGTCATCTTCATGGTGTAGCAACTTTAATAGCCAGTAGTGTATCAACGTCAAAACGGTAGGTAAACAACGCTGATATACGGTGAAAAGTAGAACGATACGACACGGAAACGCAGTCGTACTAGAAAACACTTCCAGGGATCCAAACTGTAGCACGGGATACAGTGCGCAGATTCAGAAGGGCGTAGTCACAGTAGTTATTCGGAGATGGAGAGGTCTGCAGAGGATCGAGCAGTATGGAGAGCTGCATCAGAACAATCTTAGGACTGAAGACCAAAACAAAAAAATTATAATTTAAGTATACCAGTCTGTAAGTGGAGGGAAAAATAGAATAATAATAAAATCAAAGTAAAATTTGAAAGAAACGTCTCCGACACTAGCACCATCTGCCAACTAGAACTTACATCTTTGCATAATTTTTAAACCAGTTGTTTGTTGGTGCCACTGTTAGGTAGATTTTTTTTTATTATTGACGCTAAACATTGTTTCAGAAGTCGAAATTTTTTTGGCGAGTGAATTTTTAAAAATATTTTTAACTCTTTAAATTTTGGAGCTTGATTAGGTATAACAAACCCCTTTCACTCTTTATGTTCTTCTCATCTTAATTTCAGATATCTGATGATTACAGATGCCGAAATTTCGTAACAAATAAGGAAATTTTTTTAGGGACATAGACGGTTTTATACTTGAAATATCGATGATGATCTCAGACTCGTGCCGGAAATTTGTTTCCTTTTTTCGTATTTCAAGTCACTTAACCATAAAGCATTAAAAGGCACTAGTCTCCGATAAGAGTAGCGCACAGTGTGATGGTCAATAATGCACAAGAACATACACTCTAATGGTACAGAATAAATTAGAAGAGTCGTATTTCTCGCACGGAGAACTGAACTTAGCATGTTCGCTTGCTGGACGACCACAATATCTATTTGTCTCTGCACTCGAAGGGACAATACCAAATGTACTTTGTAATAATACATCTTGAGTAAGTTAGGTGCTGAGCAAGTGAGACAAATAGACTTTTTTTCAATTCAGAAAACAAATGGGAAAAAAACGAGCAATCGAAGTGGCTCGTTTTCACGTGGTAGTAAATACAATTTACATTTGATTTCACCTGTAGTTTATAAAATGTTCAGAATGTTAAAATGTATGTGAAATCTTATGGGACTTAACTGCAAAGGTCATCAGTCCCTAAGCTTACACACTACTTAAATTATTCTAAGGACAAACACACACACCCATGCCCGAGGGAGGACTCGAACCTCCGCCGGGACCAGCCGCACAGTCTATGACTGCAGCACCTTAGACCGCTCCGCTAATCCCGCGCGGCTGTAGTTTATACATACAGAAAATATAAAATTAATGTGTGGATCATAAACCCAATAGAATAAAAATAGCCTTTATTAAATCTGCTGTGGGACGTTATAAGCTATCGCTGCGTGCACAATTATTTTAGTGTTGATTTCCTCTTCGAAATACGTTGATACGGCTTCTCACATTTCTCGATATTAAAGGAAAAATAGTTTTATGGTTTCATGAAGTTACAGGAAAAATAGTTTTATGGTACATGAAGTTTTTAGCTTGCGATGTGTAACGTTTTCCCCAACGGTAAAACGTTCAAAGTTGTCATAGTCATCTCAACAAAAAGGTACTGGCACAAGTTTTAAGTTATGTAGGCGTGGCACTTTCTACTGCTGTACTCCACATGCAACTGGGAAGTGAGTGTAAGGGGCTTCGTGATATAATAGTATCGCTTTACACCACAACCAACCTACTCCGGTGGACTGCATGGGGGAAGCGACTCTTGGGCCACAGCTCTAGAGGAGCAGAAATTTTTTGTATTTACCGGTATGTCTATTACGCTTGATGGGACATGGGAGGTAGGAATATTCTTCCTGCTTCATTCTTAAACTCTCGCTCTCCCAGTTTTCAGGAGAAGGTGCACACGAAATTTTCTCTGTAGACCTGGATGCTGTTAAGCATTTCGGAAAAGTTCGCTCACTGATTACACAAATCCGAGGTAAATTCTGCAGTTCTTCCCTAACTCATCTACATCTCTTTCGTTGATACAACTCGGAAAGAGAGACAAAAAAATCCCAAGAATCTTTCTGACTTCCCTTGTGGGTAATTCTCTTCCTACACTTTTTGTGACGGATTACAATCATTGGTCGACTAAGATGAAATCTGTGTTGGAGCATTTTCAGCTATCGATGGACATTATGCTGTGTTTTCTTCTGTTGAGGGTCGATTGTTATTCCTACCCCCAAGCACTGATCAGCTGCATGTCTTAATGTATTTCTGATTCTTCTAGTGAGGCAGCTCCCTAGCACACTTCCATGAAGTACACCAGACAAAATACCAGAAATCATTCATGCAATATGCATTCTGTTTGGCAGTTTCATTTTACGTCGTCGATATTTGGACAGGGTGATGTTGCCCCCTGTCGTTTGCTATCTAGTGCTAATTTTTTTCATCCCTACGTTGCTACTACACACACTATCCTCCATAATTCGTTTAGCGTATTCTGTTCTTTATTTTCCCCTACTGTTTCCCCCTCTAGTGACCCTCCAACTCCAAGATAAGTACGATAGTTTTTGGGCAGAGAAAGTGTCAAACATGTACCTTGTCCAGCCATGGATCATCCATAGATCCTCTTCACTTGTTACTTATACCCTAACATTATTTAAAAGCTTATTTTATAGCATCATCATTCAGATGCTAAGAATTTCTCCTTCTCCAACCGACGTTTCATGTTTCACTTGGGTACAGTGTTGTGCTGTGCTCCAGTTCACAGTGTTCCAAATCAACGACCGTGCCATGTGGACGCACCGATTCTTATCAAATCACCGAAGTTAAGCATCACTGGGCGGGGCCAATACTTCGGTGGGTGACCTCCGTGTGCGCCGCGCACTGTTGGCAGTTTTTCCTCTGCTTTCAAGTAGAGAGGACGGGAGGGGTAGTGGCATCAAAAAAATGGTTCAAATGCCTCTCAGCACTATGGGACTTAACTTCTGAGGTCATCAGTCCCCTAGAACTTAGAGCTACTTAAACCTAACCAACCTAAGGACATCACACACATCTATGCCCGAGGCAGGATTCGAACCTGCAACCGTAGCGGTCGCGTGGTTCCAGACTGTAGCCCCCAGAACCGCTCGGCCACTTCGGTCGGCGGTAGTGGCATCAACTCTGTGATCACTAGTGTTGGCGCCAATGTTTTGGACTCGCTTCCGAACCCCTCCGTAGTGTCTAGAGAAGTGAGGGCTTGCGATAGCGTGGACGGTGATCTGTCTGTTGGGTGAGGACGTTAAGTTTGGTGGAGCGGGCCCGCTGGTGCTATTCGAGAGGGGAACGGCACTTCTGCCGCCGCGTTTAACCCCCGCCCCTTCTCTCATCGTCATACAACAGACATCTGTTACAGTCACCTACACTCAACAATACACTTGAACAATGTTCATAATTCGTGAATGAAAGGATAGAAGACGAGGAATAGAAAACATTTGTCCAAATCCAGAAGCTGAACTTGTTCTTCGAGGCCTCCCAGCCATTCATGCCACACGACTTTACTTATATACACTTTCAGGAATTTCTCCCTCAATACAATACAGAAATCTGTCGCCAGAAGAATTTTATTGGAAAAAGTTTTCTTGACTCATACAAATCTACTTCTGATACCTGCCTTACTTCCTAGCAGCTGTCGCATCCCCTCATGTTAAAAGTACCTAAAGCAGACTTCTAAGAAGGCGGTGGGATATTACATTAATTCGCCTAACATGTGAAAATTCTTTCATTTAATATCATTAAATACAGGGTGTTTATAAATGAATATCGGGGTTTTAACGCTTTATAATATTTATTATATTAAACTTACAGTTATAAATGATATGTCAAATGAAAGAGCAACTCAAACACTTTTACCAAGAACCTTATAAATGTTCAATGTGAGCACCATTCGTCACACGCCGCATATGAAGTCTACAGCCGAGTTCTTCCCAAACGTCGATAAGTGTGTCTTCAGTGATTATAGCAACAGCTGCTTAAATGCGGTTTCTTAATTCAGGGTGGTCTGCTGGTAGCGGAGGCACGTACGCACTATCCTTGATGAAACCCCACAGGAAAAAATCGCCTTGCGTTAGGTCGGGTGAACGTGGAGGCCATACACAGCACGCTCTGTCATTGGGCCCCTTGCAGCCTATCCAGCGCTCGGGTACAGTAAAGTTCAACCAATCGCGTACTTCGCTATGCCAGTGATGTGGCGCACTGGTTCCAAACGCAACTGTTTGAGTTGCTCTTTCATTTGACACATTATTTATAAATGTCAGTTTAATGTAATAAATATTATAAAGCGTTAAAACCCCGATATTCATTTATAAACACCCTGTAGATCTTCTCTGAATGTTAAGTTCCCTTTTGCACCTTTAAGCGTACTGCTCGATTAGGGATCTGGAGAGCATCTCAGTGAGTTGTGGGCTGTCACGTAGTGGTGCAAAGGTTACCAGAGTGAGAATTAACACCATAGTGGCAAAAAAAGGAAGAGAGAAATCCTCGTATCAATTTACTGACACACAGTTTCAGTTGAATAGAATGGACCCATTTACAAACACAACTCTGGACTATCATCGGCTATCAAGAAGTTACGGACAGCGCGATCGTTAAGAAAAATGAGTGCGAAAACGGTTTCTTATCCGCTAGCTGTAGAGTGCGTAGCTGCACAGGTTCCATCTGCTTGATCTCGCACCAATCTGCATGTGGGAATGCAAGGATTGCCGTCAGTGGAGAAGTGACGTGGGCCGCTCCTTACTTCGACACTCAACTTCTTCCTCTGCTCCATCAGGGTGGGGCTTATATAGTCTGATACATTCTCCCTGGCTGTCGTCTTCGTGTTCCGTTGTAATTGGTATTTAATACTGTGCTCAGAGTCTACTAGTAGAGGCGATCTTTTGCAACTCATGAGAGTACCTCAGAAACCCGCAACAGCTGTCTCTGTTTCGGAACACAGGATGAGCTCGTCGTTGCGAGTTGTCCTGGCAAAGAAACTGTGCTGGACTTTTCTCTCTGGCTGCATTCCTATGTCTAACAGATTAAGAAGAATGTTTCTGAGCGCTAAATTGGCTGGCTCTGAGCACTATGCGACTTAACTTCTGAGGTCATCAGTCGCCTAGAACTCAGAACTAATTAAACCTAACAAACCTAAGGATATCACACACATCCATGCCCGACGCAGGATTCGAACCTGCGAGCGTAGCGGTACTGCGGTTCCAGACTGTAGCGCCTAGAACCGCATGGTCACTCCGGCCGGCCGCTAAATTGGTCTCGGAATTTTGTTTCTTTGCACTGCGCTGACGTATTTGTTAATGGATAGGTCCCACTTTTTCCATTAAGGTGATGTTCACTTGCATGCCGTTAAAATTACTTTTTCCCTCATATTTGAATTAAACGTCACGCAAGGTTAATTACAAATTAATTAAAAACAAAAATTGGTAGCTTAATTAGTAACTATGATGGCATGGCACAATGAATTAGTATAACAGCAACTCATTCTGATTTATTTGGATGTCTGCCATCATACCTATTTAATAATGATTCTTAACACTAGAATAATACTAGTGAATATTTCGAATTAGCAATTTCTTGTTCCCAGAAAGCTCGCAATAAATCTATGCCTTCCATTCTCTTTCACTGACGTGGATTTCACGTGTTCATTCCATTTAATTTGGTTTCATAATTTACATCTTTAAATGACATGCAGAAATTCGCACTTATTTCGAAATAAGATGCATTACGCTTCTTTCTAAACTTTATGCCAATAATTATCTTGAATATATCAACAGACTAAAATAATTGTTATATCGTGCGTCAAGTGCATTCCCTTACGTTCGGACACCGATAATTCTCTCCCATGGAGAACAACATTGTCGGCTAAAAATCTAAGACAGTTGTTGACTGACTAATGAATCACTTATTTATCTCGAGCATTTTTATGATCCTATTCTCTGCTTCCTTAAGTAATGGGCAATATATCTCTCACCTGTGTTGAAAGTTCGGTTGTAGCAGTAAAATGTTCTTTGAGAACACGAATCTGATACTCCATGATTGTAACTTGGTTATCAGGGAATATGACAGTACTATTTGGAGTACATTGTTGCCTCTCATAAACCTAAGAAGAATCAGTCTACTTTCTATCACCGTGTAACCCGATCAACACATCGTGTGTGAGAAAATTGGAGTGTAATTCTAGAAATGCTACTGATCATTCCATCGGCATCTCCTCTAACATTCCACCTTAGAATACGCTATGTGGTCCTACACTATATTCTCCATCTTCTAGGTCTGATACCTCTCACATCTGTGGTTTTCTTTTTATATATCTAACACGTTTCTAATTCTGAAATAAGATGCCAATAATCAAGCATCAAACTAATTAGCTCTTGCATCACTATAGAATGACACCAATATCTAACTGCCGATGGAGACATTAAATTGTAATTTCAATAAGATACTTATACTGAAATCTAGCTAAATAGATCCAGGTTATTTCCACGTATGAAACTTAATATTTTCTTTTTGATTTTTCGTTTATTCGTAAAATGCATAAACAAAATTGAAAATCTGCTCCTCAAATTTTTCTCCAAATAACGGTCTTTCTTGCTTTCCGAATTTATTTTTTAATACCAATGAAATCAGTACTTTATATCATTACAAAAGTAATTACAACTGATTTTTTGTATGTTAATTTTACGAACTGGGTATTGTTTAGTTTTTCCGTTTACGTTATATAATGCGGTATGTATTCGTAAAAATAATATCTCTATTCTTGTAAAGGCATGTATTTACATTCCTCCCAATTCAGATTTCATGCACGAATTATTTGACGAGTATTGGACTCCAGTACTTTCCCACATATAGTCAAAAATCAGACAAAGAATTTTGTCTGTGTACGTAACTGTTTTACTAATTATCTTTACTTTTTGCTTAAAGGACACGGAATAACACGTGTTAAACACTGATCTCTACCTTATCAGTGTAGCATTATTTTCTGCATGTGATACGAAAAATTTGTATTTAGACCCTAAACCAGACTAATACATGTTATAAGGCCTGAAATGACGAAAAATGTGGAAAATCGGTCTTTATGTTTAATATAACCTTTATTTGCCTAGACCGTGGGTTTGTTGAGTGATATGATCAGTTTCGATCGTGCTAGCAATAAATTTCAGATCATAACATTTCGTTACAGAGAGTAACACGCCACATGTTGTACAAGCAAGCACTGACTTAGTACTTGATTGTACAACATGTAACGTTTTATAATCTGTAAACGAAATTTTAAGATCCGAAGATGATTGCTAGCACGATCGAAAATAGTCATATTATTTTACAAGCTCTCAATCTAGACAAATAAAGTTTCTATTAATACACTTTAACTGTCTGATGTTCTTTATTGTGTCAATAAACAATATCAGACAATTAACGTATATTAATATAAACTGACGCAATATTTTTTCCTTGATACATACATAAATTCAGCAGAAAGAAAAACTGTTTAAATTCCTTGTGCGTGGGTATCAAGTGATCGTAAAAATGTCGGTATCGATCTGTACATTGTCCTATTGCGTCAGTTACATCCCAATGTGTCCTCTCCATTACAGTGTCGAAGTAAACGTATTATGAGCAGCTGCATAATTGTAACTATCCATACCTACATTCTCAGCAGTCTCGTAAGTGGTTATTCGGTGAGGCCTATAAGACCGTGTGCTGCGCCTGTGAGGTGTGCATCCCGGCGCTGGAGATGCACAGCACTGTCCTACGCTGCTGCCTCGTAGCTTTACAGCAATGGTGCTCTGTAATTGCATTTCCAAACATAGTGGCAATAAATTTAAGCGAACTTCAGGGAGGATTTCCGGCTCGACCAGCAACAGTTCATGTAAACCATCAATTTCTGCTTCGCAGGAATTCCTATTTTCGCCTGCACACGGGCCAAACGTTCAGGTTGCATTTTTTACACAAATGAGAAGAACCTGGGTTACACGGTCATGGGTTCTGAAACACTTTCAATGTACTTTAGACAGTTGTTTTCTACTACGCTTTATGGTACATTAATCATAGGATACTCACAGGAGGTGAGCATAACAGCACAGAACACAAAATTGTTTTGTAATATTGTATGTTTTAAATCTGTTCTTGGCATGCGACTCACGCCATTTCTTGTGTTGAGATGTAATTCATTTCATTTCTTTTGCACATAAATCTGCTCTTGAGTGCTCTCGGCGATTGATCTGCGAGATTGCAGTGGAATATCTATGATTCTTGTATACCTCTGTCATCAGCAAAGAAGCGACTGAAGGAATGCAACGAGTTTATTGTCTGCGTTGGTATATTATTACTATCTTTCGGTAGTAACACTGCAGCGAGACGGGACGTGTGGGGTTTTGGAGCATCCCGCCTATTGTTAAGGTAGCCATTGAAGTCGATAAAGTTAACTAAAACATTTTACCGCTCTAGAGCTGAACAGTAGCAGTTATCATTTGAAAGTAACTCATCAGTAGATCTGATGAAGTGAAAACGTAATTAACTGTTTATTTACGGCCAACTGAATTTCGTAAGACTGTAGTTTATGAATGATAGCTTAAGACTTTCGGTAAACGAATATTGTATGTGTCCTGGCGTGGAAACATTCAGCAACATATGTGGATACTGTTTCCTAACGTGTTACGAACAGAATTAGCAGCAAAGGAGTGATAAAAGGAGATCTATTGACGTTATGCCTGATGCGAGAAGTTTACTGCATGAACAGCGAAAATATAGTAAGGGATAAACATTTTCCTTTCATAATTTAGTGCGGGTTGACAGTGAGAAAACGATTCGAAAAGCTTTGAAATTGTGTATAAAGTTTATTGCAAGTCACTAAAGTCTCTCATTCTCAAATACCGGCTAGTGCACATAGTAAAATGGCTCTGAGCACTATGGGACTTAACATCTATGGTCATCAGTCCCCTAGAACTTAGAACTACTTAAACCTAACTAACCTAAGGACATCACACAACACCCAGTCATCACGAGGCAGAGAAAATCCCTGACCCCGCCGGGAATCGAACCCGGGAACCCGGGCGCGGGAAGCGAGAACGCTACCGCACGACCACGAGCTGCGGACAGTGCACATAGTAGCCATACATTGTGCATAATGTACATTGTGCTACAAACAGTGTAGAAGTGTGGAATAAACACAATGCGGATTGTATAAGCATTGTATTCATTACTTCGAATCATATCACGCAGAACATATCAATCAAGAAAAAAATTTTTCGCAAATGTCGTAAATAGGTTTTTCAAAGAGTAAATATTTTCCCTAGTTCATATAATATTCTTCAAATCAAAAAGCATCTTTTACTACAGACTTTTATGAGTAGCTCATGTTCTTACCAAGGTTCAAGCTACCTTACTATATTTCATCGAAATCGATTCAGCCGGTCAGTATTAATAAATTTAAATGTCTTGCATGATGCGACAGTTTCTCGCGTATCTCTGAGTCTATGACGTCATATATCCTGAAATATGTGTCATGCATAGCTAAAATTTTGCAGGTACATTCAGTGGTATATATTACCACTGTATGAAAAATGTACCGTGAATAGACTTAGTGGTAAAGAAGTAATAAATTGAAAGTCATGCCTAATGCGAAAATAAACAGCTAAACTGTGTAAGAGACAAACGTTCGTCCTTTCATCATTATTTGGGGGGGGGGGGGGGGTGACACCGAGAAAAAGTTTCATAAAGTTTTGAAGTTAAGTGTAAAGTTTATTGCAAGTCACGAAATGCTCTCGTTCACAAATACTTGATGAATAAAATCTGGGTATTTATACATCGTAGCCTACACTTCTTTTTTTCCCTACCACTTTCATAGCTAGGTGTTTCTTACACCCACAGCGATTCTTTCCAGACAATAACTGATTTGTCTACCAAGTTTGGCTGAAATAAGTCAAGTGGTTTCGGAGGAGATGCGGAACAACACACATTTTTATAATATGTATAAATATCTTATTGTCGTGATCGGACTTTAATGGCGTATAGCTCCGCTGATGTTACCGGCTAAAACCGCATAAAAATCCGTTTAGTAGTTTTGGAGACTAGCGTGTTCAGACGGACAGACAACAAAAAAGTCTTGGTAAAACTATAAATCACGATATCTTTTTTTCCGTGACTCGATTTTGATGAACTGGAGCCTATATGGCGCCCAAAACTATTGTCAAGTTACCCGCGAAAACCCCATGAAAATACGTCTAATAGATTTGGAGATCAGTATGTTGAAAGACAAACAGACAGACACGACTGTTTTGATGTTAGATAGCTATTATTCACCTAACTTAGAGTATATCGTCCATGGGGGCTCCATGTTTTACAAGTGAAAATAACTCATCTTGGAACAATATCTGTTCTTTACATACAATCATGAGACGAACATGAGAATTTATGAGAAGAATCTTTCAAAGGCATAAGAAAGTATTTTTTCGCTTCATCTATTTCGATCAGCCAATTTTCATGTTAGGTCTGTCACTAATCTCATTTATGCTACTTCTTATCACTGTCTTCTGTCTTACATTGAATCCATATCCTGTTGGTAGTTGACTATTCATACCATTCGACAGGTTTCGTATTCTCCCTTGCTTCACTGGGGATAGTAACATCATCACTGAATCGTATCGTTGATATTCTTTTACCACACATTTAAATTTCACCTTGAATCTACCATTCATTTTTGTCATTGCTTCTAAATACAGATTTTGTACACTGCATGTCCATCTTAAACAATTTTAATCTCAGCACTTCATTCTTGGTCTTCCAATCCTAACGTTCTGTTTTGATTCCTACACATTTTAGATACTAGCAGTTACCCACAAAAGTAGTCAAATATGAATAGTTTCGCTATGATAAGTGACAGAGAGTAAGTAAGCTATTGGTACATGCAGTAACGTCAGCTGCCCTCACGTGTCTACCAATGTGGGTAAGCATTGCTCTCAATGTCCCCCCTCCCCCCCCCCCCTCACAGCAGTGTACATAGCATCGCTGCCAAGTGGTGTGTGATGTGTAGAGGGATGTGGGCATATCTATATATCTATGTATCATGTAATTCAGTAGCTATATATTATATAATATATAAATTATGCAACAAATCTAATAATTTTTAATGAGGATCATGTTCATTGATATAAAAGAATATTGCGTTCCCTGCTCCACCTCCTTAAGCAATAACTTTTTAAATTTTTTCATTATTATTATTTTATATTCTAAGCCTCTCTGTGTCCATTCTCAGGTTTCAAGTTATGTCGATAGGGAACTTAATAGAAATCGTTTCAGGGGTTTCGTTGTGAAAATGTAGCAGACACAGTAACTTTTGCATTTATAATGTTAGTATTGAGTTTAAACTTAGTTAAGGAGCACGAGTGGCAGGATGTTTATAGTGCCAATAACATAGATAATACTTTCTTTAACGCATTTTTCATGCGCTTTGAGAGTTGCTTTCCATTAGAACGTTCTAAACGGGTACTAGCAATAAAAGGCAGCCTGGGTGGCTGACTAGTGGGGTAAGGATATCATGTAAAACAAAGTATATCAAAACAGTCACAATGGAGCTACAGTAGCTCATTACAAACAGTATTGTAGGGCTCTTAAAATTGTTATTAGGAAGGGAAAGAGTACATATGTGGTAGGCAAAGACAATAGCTAATTCACAGGATAAAATCAGAACTATATGGTCAGTTGTGAAGTAAGTGTCTGGTCCTCAGGACGAGGTCGACGATATAAAATCAATTCATAGTAAAAATATTTCTGTTACTGATAAGTCAAATATCTGTAATTTTTCCTTTAAGAATAGTCAGTTTCCTGAAAATTAAAGTACTCAGTAGAAAAGCCGCTTTATATAAAGAGAGAGGGATAATGTAGACAATTTTAGACCTATTTCTATGCCATTAGTGTTTGCTAAAGTTATTGAAAAGGCTGCGTGTGTAAGGATAATTATTCATTTTGTATCACATAACTTGCTGTCAGTAATTCTGTCAGAGACAGCAAAGGACTTGGAAGAGCATTTGAAGGGGATGGACAGTATCTTGAAAGAAGGATACAAAATGAACATCAACAAAAGCGAAACGAGGATAATGGAATGTAGTCGAATTAAATCGGGAGATGCTAATGGTATTAGATTAGGAAATGAGACACTTGAAGTAGTAAAGGAGTTTTGCTATTTGTGGAGCAATATAACTGATGATGGTCGAAGTAGAGAGGATATAAAATGTAGACTGGCAACGGCAAGGAAAACGTTTCTGAAGAAGAGAAATTTGTTAACATCGAATATAGATTTAAGTGTCAGGAAGTCATTTACGAAAGTATTTGTATGGAGTGTAGCCATGTATGGAAGTGAAACATGGACGATAAATAGCTTGGACAAGAAGAGAAAAGAAGCTTTGGAAATGTGGTGCTACAGGATTAAATAGGTAGATCATATAACTAATGAAGAGGAATTGAATAGAATTGGGGAGAAGAGGAGTTTGTGGCGAAACTTGACTAGAAGAAGGGATCGGTTGGTAGGACATGTTCTGAGAAATCAAGGGATCACCAATTAAGTATTGGAGGCTAGCGTGGAGGGTAAAAATCGTAGACGGAGACCAAGAGATGAATACACTAAACAGATTCAGAAGGACATAGGTTGCAGTAGGTACTGGAAGATAAAGAAGCTTGCACAGGATAGAGTAGCATGGAGAGCTGCATCAAACCAGTCTCAGGACTGAAGACCATAACAACAACAACAACAACAACATCTGTCAAATGTACATTTCGGCTCTGGAAGTTGTTTAACGATTGAAAATACTAGATTCTCGTTTCTCTGTGGGGTGCTGGATAGATTAAACAAAAGGTTTCGAACTCTAGGCATATTTTTATATTTAACTAAGATGTTTGATTATGTTGATCACAAAATATTGCTCCAGAAGTTAAGCCATTATGAAATATGGGGAGTAGCTCACAATTGGTTCACCTCTTACTTTAACAACAGACAGCGGGGGGGGGGGTGCCCCAGGGATCAGTGATCAGTGTTGGGGCCACTCCTGTTTCTTATTTATATAAATGACATGCCCTCTAGAATTACAGGTAATTCTAAAATATTTCTGTTTTCTGTTGACATTAGCTTGTCAGTAAAGGATGTTGTGTCCAACATTGGTTCTGTTTCAAATAGTGCAGTTCATGAAATGCGTTCATGACTTGTGGAAAATAAACTAACGGTAAGTCACAGTAAGACTGTTTTTACAGTTTCTGACATACAATTCAACAAAACTCGACGTTTTAATTTCACAGAATGGGGATACGATTAGTGAAACTGAATAGTTGAAATTTCTAGTCGTTCGGATAGATAGTAAACTGTTGTGGAAAGCCCACATTCAGGATCTTGTTCAAAGACTTGATGCTGTCATTTTCACTATCCTGACGGTATCTGAAGTAACTGACCGTTCGACACGAAAATTAGTCTGCTTATTTTCATTCACGTTTGTTGTATGACATTACATTTTGGGGTAAATCTTCCCATTCGCAAAGGATATTTTTGGCTCGGAAATAGGCAGTTCCGGCAATAAGTGTTTCAAGTTCGCGAACCTCTTGCCCATCCCTGTTCACTAATCTGGGTATTCTGACATAGACCTCTCAATATACATATTGTTTTCTTGTTAACAGTATCAACTTATTCCCAATAGTTAGCAGCTTTCACTCAGTTAATATTAGCCAGAAATCCAATCTGCATTTGGATCACACTTCCTTAAGTCTTGTGCAGAAATGTGCGCAGTATATTGCTGCATCCATTTTAAATAAGGTACCACAAGGATTCAAAAATCTCAGTAGTAATTCAAGCGCTTTAAAGTAGAAACTGAAGAGTTTCTTCATAGGTCACTGCTTCTAGTCTGTTGAGGAACTCCTTGAAAAATTAAACTGATTCCTATATTATATTGTTGATTGCATTTACTTAAATTTATGGCCTGACTATTTTTGGGTTCATAATCTTTTCATTTTATCTCTTATTACTTTTATATTGTAATTTCATGACACGTTCCATGACCTTGGAGATCTGCTCCTCAATTTGGCCCTATGGAACTAGACGTGTAAATAAAATAAAGAAATTGATTAACATTTTCTCCTGTAGCCAACATTTCTTTTTCTGTGAGTCTGGAGCGTCTCGTACCATTTTGTTTGTAGAATGTTTTTTCTTGATTAACATATCCTATGAATGTGTTCTGATTTTTCGGAAGCCTTTTTCTACCTAAGAGTTCCTCAACTTTCTTTTCCAGTCTTCTGAATACTATTTCTGTGGGTAACTTCAGTGCATCAACTGTTGATCTGATAGTGTAACAAATCTTCCACTCCCTGCGCTTGTTATCTTCGGAATTGTGTGGATGATATTTATCTGAATGACTGGTGGCACGTTTGCAGTTTCCAAGACAGGTTCCTCTTTCCCTAGTTATTCTGGAAATATCTAATGATGGTCATCTACGCCTTCTACTGTATTTGATATCAAATATTTCAAAGCTCTGTCAGACTCTGACAGTAATACTCGATTCCGTATGTCATCCCTTTCTTATTTTGTTATGTCACCAGACAGTTCCTTCTCCTCATAGACGTCTTCAACGGATTCTTTCCATCTACCGGCCCTCCTCTCTATGCTTAATAGCGCATCTTCCAATACTCTCGATGATTACACCTTTCAATTTCATGGACGCTGTTTTGACTTTTCTAGGTACTGAATTAGGCCTTACAACGTCTATATCTTTTGCGATTCTTCTCATTTTTCCTGTAGAAGTTTCGCTTTAGCTCCGCCTCCGTTCCTATTCCATTCCTCAGTGGTTTATATTGCTGAATTCCTGTCTTCCGTGAGTAATTTTCACTTCTTTTCTTGCAGCCCACTGAAGTAGTTCTTCAGTTATCCAAGATTTCTTTGCAGTTACCTTCCTTGTACCTATGTTTGCCGCTACAACTCCCTTGTTGGTCCTTTTTTAGAGATGTCAATTCCTTATGGACTGAAATGCCTACTGTGGTATTCATTATTGCGGCGTGCACAGCTTTAACTAACTTCAAATGCATTTGACAATATCTGAATACTTCAGTATCTCATCTCTTTCCACGTTGATTCTTCCGGACGATTCTCTTAAACTTCAGTGTACTCTTTGCTATTACTAAATTGTAATCCTAACTATGTCACTTCGTAAGCTGGCTTACATTCCAATATCTGATTGTTGAATCTCTGTCTGACCAGGACGTAATTCAGCTGAAACCTTACTATGTGCCGAGGTCTTTCCCAAGTATAGTTCGTCATCTTTTGATTTTTAACAAGGTTTTCACTGTTGCTAGTTGAAATTTTACTGCATAACTCAATCATTCATATTACCAGGCCCACATTTTCATGTAACCCCATCCGCATTTCCTTCCCCTGCCACAGTTTTATGATTCCCCAAGATTATTAGATAATCATATCCCATTCCAGACAGAACTACTCCTTCAATGTCTTTGCTGTCTATCACTGCACACTTACATAATTTTATCGCTGCTTATTCAAACTAATTCCTCTCCATATCTTCCTGCTCATAACAAATCCTACTCCCCTTGTACTACAGTCTAGCCTCCCTATTGTACAATATTGAATTTTGTTGCAATGAAGAAAGAAAGTAAACTGTGAAACGGCGGCTTACAATTGACTGATGAGGATTAAAAAAATCTGCGTAACTCGTAGTAGTCGTTTCGTTGTTGATAAAGTGATGCGTGACCATGAAAAGACAATTTTGAATTTTGTTGCAATGAGGAAAGAAAATAAACTGTGAAACGGCGGCTTACAATTGACTGATGAGGGTTTAAAAAATCAGCGTAACTCGTAGTAGTCGTTTCGTTATTGATAAAGTGATGCGTGACCGTGAAAAGACAATTTTGAATTTTGTTGCAATGAGGAAAGAAAATAAACTGTGAAACGGCGGCTTACAATTGACTGATGAGGGTTTAAAAAAATCTGCGTAACTCGTAGTAGTCGTTCCGTTGTTGATAAAGTGATGCGTGACCATGAAAATACAATTAAGAATTTCAATTTAAGCACTGATGTGGTAGAAAAATGACTCTTCAAAATAATATTGGACTTCGTAGAAAAAATTTAAGTGATTGTAGATTCTAGCATGGATCTTGGCGTATGCAATTAAAGCTGCTACAGTGACGGCTGATGAATGGTATCACCGTATTAAGACGTAATACTTGATTCACCCTCTCCAACATTAATTTCTAGAAAAATATCTAGGAAAGCGAGTTACGACAAGGGATGTTTAAAATAAATAATAGCTATATATCTCTCATCAAATTTTTAACCAGCGTAAAATATACAACAAAAACTGAAACCATCTTCCGCCTACCTTGCAGTCAGAAGGAGCTCCAGGTGAGGAAAGGCAGCAACAGACTCTGCCACTCCAGCATTTGTTCTTAAACAAAGTAGAACTGAAAATCTATCACAGAATAATGTTACACTAAATAGAAATTCGATATGTCATCTCTGTATTTCGGAAGGTGCCAGTCTTCCTTTGAATACTTTATTATAATACGATTTTCAACTGCTGTTGATATTACCCTACATTTGTCTGACCGTGCGTCATTATCTTATTTCTATTATCAATTACTGAGCCTTACTATATCTGTTACTCGTTTCATGACTGACCCTTGACTTTCAGCTTTTATTCCTGTTACATGGCATGACGAACATCGATGCGTTGTAGCTTGCCGGAATAAGGAAAATGTCTGCTATTATCTGGTGCGTGAAATAACATTTTACTTGAAAAGTACGCTGTGTGTGTGTTTTTTTTTTTTTTTGGGGGGGGGGGGGGGAAGTGTCACCCTTGAAGAGTCACAGAAGCCAGACCGTAATTGCGTTGATAATTTCATATTTAAAGATACAACCATTCTCTACTTAGAGACGGATTTTCGTTGTTGTTTGATTAATCGTTTTGTCGTAACAATGGTGGATACAGATTGCCGCAGTTCACCTAATGGAGATATGTACGAACAAGGCGAAAGTGTGTATGTTGTTCCCTTTCACAGCTGTTATGCTTTTATGCACGTAAAACTACGTAAAGCGCTAATATCACGTGCTTAATTTATGTGCTTTTGCATCTTTACGCACCGTTAATTCGTGTTTGCTATTTTGTCAGGTCTCTGAATAGTATTTCCTTTGCGTTGTTTATTGTTGTAATGTTTACATCGAGACTTCTCGCCATGTCGAACAACGTTGGCGTCAATTGTTGTGCGAGACGGTGGCCGTGATTCAATTAGTTGAATTTTACTCTTGTGAGCACATGCAACATTTACGGAGCTGTGAAAAGCTCTCGACAGTCAGTAAGCGTGCTTACTTTGAGGCCGAGAAAGAACAGGGCATTAGCAGTTCCGTGTCACAGCAAGTAAACAGAACATCTAATTTCCTACTATTAGTGAAAGTACAGCGAAGCGAATTCCGAGAGAAAATATAGAGAGACTCCATGTCTTGAATCATCAGAAATCGACAGAAGTTTACACTGGACCATATTACACAAGAAGTCATAAGAAAGAAAATCCACGTCTGTGTGGAAAATCAGTTTCCAACAGGAGCAGCCGTATTGTAAAAGTTGAAGACTAAAGTGGAGGAGTGTCCGAATATGAGTGAAACGATCTGATCTCTTGGCGTGCTATTTGGAGATTGGGCTTCATACACCAAAAGTTCAACAAATAACCTGTCCTAATTGAGAACAACCGAGTATCAGGAAAAAGATACAAATTTTTGCGTGGAATGAGACATTTGCGAAACGTGGCATGAGCTGTGGACTACGATTATGAGGTGCAAATAATCCCAGAAAGTTTACATGGGATAAACTAAAAAATTAAATATATAAATAAATAAAATAAAAAAAGTTTTATTCATCAGAAAGAGTTACGAGTATCACGCAAGAAGTGTTATAGAGCGGAATGATTGGAAATGAAGAATTCAGACACAGCTCGGCTCTAGAGAAATAAATTATGATAAGCCACACTTGGAGCGAAGATGAGACGGTACAAAATACTGCCTTATGTTTTATTAGGCGAAAAGGAAATGTAAATTATCATTCTTGAGATGAATTCCATAGACCACGAAGATTGGTTTAGGCGTGTTCTCGAAAAATTACCGAAAAGATCTGCTGTTGTTACAGATCAGACTCCAGCTTACAAAATAACACACTCTGAAGAGCAAAAGAAGCCGGTATAGGCATGCGTATTCAAATACAGAGATATGTAAACAGGCAGACTGCGGCGATGCGGTTGGCAACGCCTATGTAAGACAACAAGTGTCTGGCGCACTTGGTACATCGGTTACTGCTGCTACAATGGTAGATTATCAAGATTTAAGTGATTTTGAACGTTTTGTTACAGTCGGCGCACGAGCGATGGGACACAGCATCTCCGAGGTAGCGATGAAGTGGGGATTTTACCGTACGACTATGAATCCGGCAAAACAACAAATCTCCGACATCGCTGCTGCCGGTAAAAGATCCTGCAAGAACGGGACCAATGACGGCTGAAGAGAATCGCTCAACGTGGTAGAACTGCAACCCTTCCTCAAACTGCTGCAGATTTCAGTGCTGGGCCATCAAGTGTCAGCGTGGAAACCATTCAACGAAACATCATCGATATGGGCTTTCGGAGACGAAGGTCCGCTCATGCACGCTTGAGTATCACACGACAGAAAGCTTTACACCTCCCCTGGGACCCTCAACATCGACATTGAACTGTTGACGACTGTAAACACGTTGCCTGGTCGGACGAGCCTCCTTTCAGGTTACATCGAGCTGATGGGCGTGTACGGGTATGGAGGCAGCCTTGTAAATCCATGGACCCTGCTGTCAGCAGGGGACTAATCGATCTGGTGGAGGCTGGTGTGGGGCGTGTGCAGTTGGAGTGATACGGGAACCCTAATGCGACTCTGACAAGCGACATGTAGTTAAGCATCCAGTCTGATCACCTGCATCCATTCATGTCTATTGGCATTCCGACGGACTTGGGCAATTCCAACAGGGGAATGCGACAACCCCACACGTCCAGAATTGCTACAGAGTGGCTGCGGGAACACTCTGAGTTTAAACACTATCGCTATCCACGAACATTATTGAGCATATCTAGGATGCCTTGCAACGTGCTGTTTAGAAGAGATCTCCACCCCCTCGTACTCTTACGGATTTATGGATAGCCCTGTAGGATTCATGGTGTCAGTTCCATCCAGCACTACTTCTGATATTAATCGAGTCAATGCCAGGTCGTGTTGTGACAGTTCTGCGTGCTCGCGGTGTCCCTACACGATATTACGCAGATGTACCAGTTTTTTCTGAAGAAGAAAAATTTGTTAACATCGAGTATAGATTTAAGTGTCAGGAAGTCATTTCTGAAAGTATTTGTATGGAGTGTAGCCATGTATGGAAGTGAAACACGGACAATAACTAGTTTGGACAAGAAGAGAATAGAAGCTTTCGAAATGTGGTGCTACAGAAGAATGCTGAAGATAAGGTGGGTAGATCACGTAACTAATGAGGAGGTATTGAATAGGATTGGGGAGAAGAGAAGTTTGTGGCACAACTTGACTAGAAGAAGGGATCGGTTGGTAGGACATGCTTTGAGGCATCAAGGGATCACAAATTTAGCATTGGAGGGCAGCGTGGAGGATAAAAATCGTAGAGGGAGACCAAGAGATGAATACACTAAGCAGATTCAGAAGGATGTAGGTTCCAGTAAGTACTGGGAGATGAAGAAGCTTGCACAGGATAGAGTAGCATGGAGAGCTGCATCAAACCAGTCTCAGGACTGAAGACCACAACAACAACAACCAGTTTTTTTGGCTCTTCAGTGTAAATTCAGTATCACGAATCCATCTATGAAACGCAAGAATTATTCTGTTACTGAATAGATGGAAAGCAATGACAAAGCTTCCATGTAATGTCACGCTAAACGAGGAATTTACTAAAACAGGCCTACTAGAAAGCGTGCGACAGCACTACAGGTCCAAAGAATACCTTAGGAGAATCTATTGCATTCAGTGGGAAAGAAAATTAAACTTCTCATGCCATTGAACCTATTCTGACCTTTATCAAGAACAAGGAAGCAAAAGAGAACAAGAATTTTAAATAAATTGTACTTTAGCGTCGTGTCGCTCTCCTGTGGAAAATGTTTCCAAAGTGTCTGGAGGAATTCAGTGAGTCACGTGTACAAATTTACAAGCAGGTTGTACAAATAGCCCACGATCTTGACATTACAATAGGACCGTTGCTGACCCAAGTAGACAGTTGTAATAATAACAAGACCTCAGTCAGCAGCGGAAGCGACTGAAGTAGGTTTTACTTCATTCATCATTCTTCCCTGCAAAATATGTTCGAGCTAATTGACTTTCTCCTTTACTGCTAAATATACGTCATTGTTCAATTGTTGACAGCTGCTCGTACATCCGATGTCCACTTGCAATTTCTCATTTTGTGGGCCTTTACTGGCAACAACAGTTGGACGAGGCAATGCTGTATTGGAAAGCGAGTGCGAAGTTGCCGTTCTTCCCAGGTGAATAGACATCACGAAATACGACAATCGCAGCGTGCTGCTACGACAGTTGTGCTTCGCGACAGCCTCAGAGTACAGATACATGAACTAAAACAATTTTTACCCAAACTTTTAACAGATGAGCATGAGGTATATCCATTAGTAATGACGTACGATGTAGACAATTAAAGATCAAGCTCTACATTCGTCCTCTCTGTGCTGCAATATCTGCAACGGTAAGTTCAATCGCAACAACTAGTGTTTGATATGATAGCGTACATTCGTCCTCTCTGTGCTGCAATATCTGCAACGGTAAGTTCAATCGCAACAACTAGTGTTTGATATGATAGCGATGAAACGACTAAACAGAATATAGATGAGTGCCACCTTTAAATAGAAAAAGGCTGTGTCTTTCTACTGTGCGAAGGAAAATTTTCCTCTATCTACTATCTATGTTCCATGTCTCTTCAAAGTTATTCTCGCCAAAAAAATCCTCGAAAAAGCACGGTCTTAAATATTACCGTGTACGTTGCCCCCTCTTCATCAAAAATGTAATATTTATACTGTCAATAAAAGTAGCCATTTCCCCAGCTCCGCCAACATACAACACATCGATTTTAATCATGTGATGAAACCAGAATATAAGCTCAAGATCCATGGGTCAGTCATAATTAATGGACAAGAGTCTTTCCAATTGTCTATTCAGATTTTCTAGCTTTGCTACTTCCCTTCTAAATTTAGACTTCTAACGATTTATAGAATGTTTCCCTTTCGTTAGTTACTCAGTCTTTTTCTAATGGATACCGCCCATTGGCAGACCCACAGGGGATTAATCCGGAATCTTTGTCCAGTGGTGGGAGCATCATGACACTTTTTTCAGATGCAGGCCACATGTGCTGTGCATACACATTAAGCAGTTTTAAAACATGTCTGATAATGGATGAGAAAACAGGAATGCGGATAAGTTACTGTGAAGAGCATAGTGAACGCATTATCGTAGCCCAGATAGAAACAAGGCCAACAGCCACTATAGTAGCGCAACTTTATGCTCCGACTAATTTCGCAAATATCCAAGAGATTGAAAGAATATACGACGAGATAAAATAAATTAGTTACTGAATATGAAAACTGAACTGGGGTGGGGTAATGAAATTTGATAGTAGGAAAAGGACGAGGAAAATAATAGGAAAAAATAGTGGGTCGGGAAGACGGGACTGGAGATGGTGGTGAAGGTAGGGGGGGTAGAGGAATGAATAAGCCACATGGTAGAATTTTACACAAGTACAGTTTAATCTCTGGTAATACTTACTTTAAGAACCATGAAAGAATACTGTATACTTGAAAGTGAACTGGGAACGCTGAAGAGCTTCCAAGAGATAGACTGCTATTTGTTTTACCTCGTGTGTTCCTACATGTCTCTGGAACCAGATCTTCTACCATTGTTTCAGTTTTATTGCAAATAATTCGGGTCAGTATTTTTCAAGCATGACATTCTGTAATATTCCAACCTGTTAGCAGCCATCGTCTTTGGAATAGGAGTAATCATATTCTGCTTGAAGTCAAAGGATACTTCGCCTAACCTATATGCCTGGCACAGCAGGTCTCGTAGCTTTAGAATGACTGGCTCTCCCAAGGACTCAAATATTCTCTAGAAATAAATTGTACTGTAGGTACCATGCTTCGATGGTTCAAATGGCTCTGAGCACTATGGGACTTAACATCTTAGGTCATCAGTCCCCTAGAACTTAGAACTACTTAAACCTAACTAACCTAAGGACATCACACTCATCCATGCCCGAGGCAGAATTTGAACCTGCGACCGTAGCAGTCCCGCGGTTCCGGACTGAAGCGCCTAGAACCGCACGGCCACCGCGGCCGGCCCATGTTTCGACTTTAAGTCTTTAATTTTCCTAGCAGTACCGTGTACCGCATCTAATCTCCATCTACGTCTTCTTCGCTTTTGGTAATATTTTTTTCTTTTCTTTTATGCAGCCCATCGGTTCTTTCCTTCCATCTGTCGGAGGGACTAAAACTATGGAATGAAGTGCCTGAAGGACGTGCCGCCGTCCTTGCTTCGCTGGACAGAGCACGTGGAGAGCAGGCCAGTTCTGCTGCTGGACAGTCGGCATGTGGAATATTAAACGCGCACCACTTCGTCACCGCACAGGAATGGCCGTCCACATTTTACGCGACTGCAACGGTCGAGCTCCTCTATCCGTCAGTCGTCATTCGGTGTAACCAGTTACAAGCTATTACTTTAGGAGATCCTACGCAGAATTCAATAACAGACTTACAAAATGTTTTATTAGGAAATCATAACATTTACCATCCAGAATTATGAACGTCCTGCAAGGGAACGCTCGATTCACAAAATTTCCCTGTGTGTTGATTTTTGGAGGTGACAGGAATGTTAACTGGGCAGAAGATACTAAATACAGTGGAAGATAACGTGTCCCGCGTGAAGCTTCAAAATCGTGTAACGCCAAGACAATCGCGCTACGCATGCAAGCTTAATAAAGCGGTTCGCAGCGGCAGGCCGGATTCTGTCTGGCCAGGCCTCAAGATGGATGTAAAAAGTAGCTTGAAATCAGTGGAAAGAATCATTCGCGAGTTCCGAAGTGCTACTACCGGCAGTCCGGCAATCACGACTGCGTCGGGAGTTAAAAACAATGGGGTAGAACAGCTGAGCAGCTCGTCTCTTATTTCTGTAGTCAGTACTGGGAAACGCTTTAGGTGGTGTAAAAAACAACGCCTCTGGATAGTGAATGGCTAAAAGCGAGTGAGTTCAGTGAGGAATCACCCCATGGCAATCAAGTGGAACGTTTTGGTTTTGACGAATGCCTGCAGAACATTACCTGCCGTCATTTGTGGCGGAAAAAGTGAAGTACAGAGGAAGTGGTGTTACAATTTGGGAATGTTTTTGGTGGTTAGACTGTGGTCCACGTGCTGCGCTTAATGGAACATTGTATGTCCTATGCGCCAATGTTAAATTATCGAATTTTGTGACTCATTATCTTGGAAATTTTTTAAGACACCAACTTACAATTTTCCATAATTGTTGAATGCACCTTTCTAGATACACTGAACTAGAATTACTACTAAAACTGTGTTGAGGGGCATGTTATCTTTTTTTTAAAACACTCAATTTTTTGACATAATTTTGTAAATAAATGAACATAAAAACAAAACAACTCAGGATATTTTAATTATTGTAGTTTCATATGTGTTTAATTTCACAATTGGCATGCTACGCAAATTTCATCTCTCTAACATCAGTACTTTCTTAGAAAACTGGTCATTTATGGCAAAAAATGTAGTTAAGAGATATTGAGATTTAAAACTTACTTTTTTATTACAAATTCTTATACAGACTTACATGTCTGCGTCTTTTATGCACTAGGACTGCCCTGGCCCATTGTCTGTGTCTTCTTCAGTGTCAAAACAGCCCAGTGCTTGCGTCCGCATTTTCTTTCTTGCTTCTTTTGTGATTTACTGAGCAGCTAACTCTGCTTCACATACACGAAGCTCATCCAGTTCCTGCAATCCTTTAGCTGTGTTTTGTCCAAATCTTACCCATAACTTCTGCCTAACCTTAAGTCTTTCATAGTTACCACCATTAAAAGTTATTACAGCATCAGACACTGCTAACTTTAGAGTCATAAGGCCAACAAACACATTTTTAGGCACATGGCACCACACAACATTGCTGGAGAAATAATTCACATTCTGGGTCTTTCCATGTAAACACTTCTTTAGTAGCTCCGGATTTGCCAAATCTCTGTAAATGAGTCTGATTGCCACAATATCATTACTTTTACCACTGTCACCCGTTTCTAAGGTTACTTTCATTTTTGATGCACTAGGGGGCGTGGTCACTTCAGAAACATTTATCGTGGTTTCCTTCACTGCTAGCACATGTGTTTTCAAATGCTACAGAAGAAAATGCAGGTCTCACATATCTGTTACCCGCAAATTTGCGTTTCTTGAAGTTAATTTTACGCTTAGTCATTTGATTTACGTTTAAAAAGCAAACGAAGTTAACTTACTACAAAAATAGCCGATAATCTCAATACCTTCAATGAAAAGTAGTGTCAGAAACAAAGGACTGATTTGTTTATTCGTAATTCCAACTTTTGAGACGTGGCAGTAGGCACAAAACAAAGCAATTCACTGCCTTCTAGACTGTGTTGTTCCCAAGATATGACTGCTCAACTGTGGCAGTGTATGCGTAGCTGCGAAGTTTGACAGTCACACGTCAACATTCAAAATATTATTTGAAGGTCTGACAATTCTCTGATTTTAATGTATTATATACCAAAATGTTCAGGAAAGTCCAAAGTACATTATGGAGTAGAAAACAGAAAATGTCGACTTTCAGCGAATTTCACGTACAATGTCCCCTTAAGAAAATGCTAAATAAGGAAGAATATGAACACATTTTACAGTGTTGTGTACTACGTTCATTAGAGTAACATTTCGGACACGATGACTATTTGTATCAGTACAATGAATCAATGTACAATAACATTACTGAAATGGCCTGACGTACCCAGAGTCTAGACCTGAATGCAATGGAATACCTTCGGGATGCGATACGATATGATATTGCAGTGTCCGTGTTGATATAAAGAAACACGCAGTGTCCTCTCGGATACGCATGCATGCTTGCAAGTCCGAATAAACCTTATATCGTTCTTCTTAACATCACAGCCACTGCAATATCGTTATTTTTGGTTTAGTTTATGAAGAAAAAGTCATTTCCGGTTTCCACGAGGGTTGGAACTTTAATAGTGGCAACTATTTATTTACAGCTCGTACAAAACACATACGAATTTCAAAGTTTTACTGACTTTCAAAGTAGTCACCAGCATTGTGTATAACCCGTTGCCAGCGATGTGGAAGTCGTAGGATGCTCTTAGCAGTGCCAGTTGTGTTGACAGTTCGAACGGCGCGGTCTATTGCCCGACGAATTTGCAGCAGTTCTGAAGCGAATGGCGTTAAGTGTTTCCTTCAGTTTAGAAATCGAGTTGAACTCACGGCTTAAGTAAGGGGAGTGCAGTAGGTGGTATAGCACTTAATAACACCATCAGTCAAACAAATCAGTAACAGCTTGCACCGTACGTGCTTGAGCATTGTCCTGGAAAATGATTGTCAGGTCCTGCATAAAGTGTCACCACTTCTGTCTCTATGCTGTTCATTTTTGGAACACAAAATACGACGAGCTTAGAGACAGGAGTGGAGACACTTTCTGCAGGACCTGACCATCATTTTGCAGGACAATACTCAAGCACGTACAGTGCAAGCTGTTACTGACTTGTTTGTCTGATGAGCTTGCTAAGTGCTAGGGTGACCAGACGTCCGGATTAATCCGGACATGTCCTCCTTTTTAGCTCCTTGTCCGGAGTCCGGGCGGATTTTTACAGTGTGCGGCTTTTTCGCAAAGTTGAGCGTAATAAAGTTAAATTAAAAATTCGTCCCGTTCTATTGCTCTTTTCTTAAATACTTTAACCATTGGCACAGCCTTCGTGATAAAGACGCACGAAGGCGGTGTTAGTAGGTGGCACCAGGATCGTCGATGTTATCGTTGATCGACCTATAAGCGAATGCAAATATCGATTATTTAAAATTTCATTTCGTATCTTCGCTTTGTATTGGCTTGGCTACCTGTAGTGCACGTGTGATTTGTGAGTGTAATTTTTAACCGAGTGAGTTACGTAAAATATTTGGCTATGCCTCAACGAAGGTGTACATTTTCTGACGTCCTTTCCTGCAAATATCCGGCTTTCAAGAAAGAGAGAAATGAATTTGAAGCGGAATGTAAGATATCTGGAGCTCAGTGACCAATAAAGGTAAGAAATAACTCGACAGATTAACTATCATGGTTTTATTTCGTTGTTTCATAGTCATTCAGTATATTTGTATTCGGAAGGTTAAAGTTCAGTTTACATGTCCTCAGTTGCTGCTTGAATTGTAGATGTTGGTAGCGGTGCTTCGAATGAAGGGAGGTGAATGGTCTTAGCCGGCCGGAATGGCCGTTCGGTTCTAGGCGCTACAGTCTGAAACCGAGCGACCACTGCGGTCGCAGGTTCGAATCCTGCCTCGGGCATGGATGCGTGTGATGTCCTTAGGTTAGTTAGGTTTAATTAGTTCTAAGTTCTAGGCGACTGATATGACCTCAGAAGTTAAGTCGCATAGTGCTCAGAGCCTTTTTTTTTTTTTTTTTTTTTTTTAATGGTCTTGCGTTTTTCGCTTTGTAAGCAATTCCGTGTTGTTGACATAACAAAACAATTGGCGCCACACTGGCACCACAATCAATGTTTTTAATTTTTTTATATTGCTCACTTAACCACCGCCTGACTATCAATAACAATTAAGTACTAGTTTTACCGGTAAATCCCGGCAGTCACGTGACTTGTCCAAAGCTGACGAGTGGTATCCTCATCTGCAGTTGACCCGTTTGATGTGTCCTTTTTTCTTCCTTTGTCCTCCTTTTTGAAGCTGTTTGTCCTCCTCTTTAAACAGTTGCATCTGGTCACCCCACTAAGTGCTATACCACCTACTGCACTACCCTGACTTAAGGCCTCGTGAGTTCAACACGATTTCTAAACTGAAGGAAACACATCACGGCATTCGCTTCAGAACTGCTACACATTCGTCGGGCAATAGACCGCGCCGTTCGAACTGTCAACACAACTGGCACTGCTAAGAGTATCCTATGACTTACACATCGCTGGCAACGGGTTATACACAATATTGGTGACTACCCTGAAGGTCAGGAAAACTTTGAAACGCGTATCTATTTTGTACGAGATGTAAATCAGTAGTTGCCACTATTAAAGTTCCAACCCCCGTAGTTTCGCACTGACAGTTGGTACTTTTACATTTTTGTTGCAGCAGTGTTTTTTGCCACGAACGGTATTTTTTCCCTCAACAGTGGGACAGCGGTTCAACGAAACATACCCGTCCACAGCGCAGGTAGCGGCGATACTGTTAGCCGGCCAGCGAAGACAAGTGTGTCTTGATTTGGTGCTACACCGTCTGTGTCAAAGACCGAATGGAAATCAACAATAAAACATAAGGCGAGTTGATTTTTATTTCTTTCTTTTCTTTAAAAAAATGCAGAGATGTGTAGCTCGGACGGGGAAGAATTCCTCGCACTAGCGATACGAAATGGCACCAAGAAAGGAGATGTTGGGTGAACGACGTTAATAGCAAGACAGAAAGTTTAGGAGAATACCATCGTCTTTGTATTGAACTAGAGTCTGACGAAGATAGGTTCTTCAAATATTTTTGTATGTCGCGAGAATGTTTCGAAGAACTGCATCGCCTGATAAAAAGGTAACACCGAGAAGTGCACAACGAACTGGAGAAAACCAATTGATACAAGGCACAGACTAGCCATTGTTTTAAGGTAAGTTTTACCATTTGTCGCCTCTTTGTGCTTCATACAGAAGTCATATAAATTATTCTATTTCAGTTTTGCTGTATCATATGGAATGTTCGGCGGAAGAAAGTGCTCTCCCACAATGTAGTTACGAGTGGAGTGATAAATTTATTTGCAGTGTTTACGAATACGGCAAACGATAGTAACATCTAGTTCCGTATGTCCCGCTAGAGAGAACTACCTACTAAATAGATTGTTTTGTTTCATTGTGTTTATAACATTGTCATTGAATTTAAACAAACATATCTTTGGTCGTTAACTTATCTATTCGTTCTATCGGCATAATTTATTTTAATCTTTTCCAGATACTTGGCTACAAGCGACAGTCACCAGGCCATAGGTTTTTCTTTTCGGTTGCCGCGCGGGATTAGCGAGCGGTCTTGGGCGCTGCAGTCATGGACTGCGCGGCTGGTCCCGGCGGAGGTTCGAGTCCTCCGTCGGGCATGGGCGTGTGTGTTTGTCCTCAGGATAATTTAGGTTAAGCAGTGTGTAAGCTCAGGGACTGATGACCTTAGCAGTTAAGCTCCATAAGATTTCACACACATTTGAACATTTTTTTTTTTTTTCGGTTAGGACGTTCAACAGTCTCAGAAATTGTGAAAGAAGTGTGCCAGGCAATATAGACTGGTCCACAGACCAAATATTTACCTGATCCTACAGCAGAGATGCGGAAGGAATCTGAAGAAAGATTTCTAGAACTTTGGGGGTTTACGAACTGCCTTGGAAGCATAGACGGAAACCATATCAGGTTAAAATGCCCGAAGGATAGTGGATCCCAGTTCTTCAAATGGTTCAAATGGCTCTGAGCACTATGCGACTTAACTTCTAAGGTCATCAGTCGCCTAGAACTTAGAACTAATTACCGAGCGAGGTGGCGCAGTGGTTAGCACACTGGACTCGCATTCGGGAGGACGACGGTTCAATCCCGTCTCCGGCCATCCTGATTTAGGTTTTCCGTGATTTCCCTAAATCGTTTCAGGCAAATGCCGGGATGGTTCCTTTGAAAGGACACGGCCGATTTCCTTCCCAATCCTTCCCTAACCAGAGCTTGCGCTCCGTCTCTAATGACCTCGTTGTCGACGGGACGTTAAACACTAACCACCACCACCACCTTAGAACTAATTAAACCTAACTAACCTAAGGACATCACACACATCCATGCCCGAGGCAGGATTCGAACCTGCGACTGTAGCGGTCGCTCGGCTCCAGACTGTAGCGCCTAGAACCGCACGGCCACTCCGGCCGACCAGTTCTTCTGTTATAAACAGTTCTTTTCGCTAGTTCTCCTGGCGATCGTTGATCCATACTACAAGTTTACAGTAGTTGATATTGGAAGTTATGGACGTCACAGTGACAACACTATTTTTGATATTTTTCAGAATCCAGCTTTCTATCGAGAGTATATCGAGGGCAAAAGTACTCTACCTCCAAATCAGGATCGCGTGTATCATACAAAAAGTTATATTCTCTCACCTCCTCTTTAAGTCTTTCTGTGTCCATGATGCATGCACTACGAGCAGCAAGACAAAAACTGCCTCACGCCGCTGCTTTCAGTGTGACAACAGAGCAGTTGAATGCGCCAACAGAGGCAAGCAGCTGCTCCGGCTTGTGGCGAATCTGTAATCTGTGACACGGGGGTGAAAGCTATATGGGCGAAGAGGCAACAAGCCACGTAGTTCCATTCCAGACCACTAGAGGCTCTAGGGGACAAACGAAGCTGGAATTGACCAATGAGAGCTGTCTAAACACCAATGGTGGTTGTTTTGAAATATTCTGTCGTCTTGCTCTGCACTGAAGTCTGTGATCCTCGGTTACAGTCGCCTTCGTATTTGTTTCATATTTACATACTACTCATCTTCATTATAAACAGATTTTTTACTTTAAATTCATAAAGTTCACTGTGGAATTGAAGAGATTTCCTGCTGAAAAATGTCCACAATTAATTTTAAGGTAAGACATTTAATTTTTCATTAAATAATCTCGTAGCTTATAACTGAAATGTATTCTCTTCTATCGTGAATTAAGCAGTGTGGTTCTGTTTGTTTATTTAAATAACTTTGATATGTCTGTAGTAGTTTTATTTAATGAAGACTTTTATGTTTTTTTCAGAATATTCAACACAACAGATTGACGCTGAGACACTCCTGCAAGTTCCCCAGCTGTTCATCTGGCTATTACGTGGGTTCAACGGAGGAAATTTGCAACAAGCATTTCTACAGGTTTCCAAAACAACCTCAAGAGTTGCTTCTAAAGTGGAAGAGTGTTTGTAAACTGTCGCCAGATGTGAACTGTGCTTCTTATTTTGTTTGTGAAGGTCATTTTTTCGAAGATTATTTTATGAATAAAAGTAGGCATAGGCTAAACAGGGGTGTGTTTCCAAAACATGTGACAGGTGTTCCTTGTGAAATTGCCAAAATCGGTAGTGAATCATGTGACACTGTTGTTAATAGTGAATAAAAAGTAAGTTTTGTTTTCATTTCACTGTTTTCATTTCACTGTTTTTATCAACCTTTCCTGCTTTTGGTACTTGATATTGATGTTTTCTTTTTTGTGTTGAAGCATTTACAGTATTAAGATGTAGGAACCTTTTTAAGAAATTAATGGTCAGTAGTGCAAGTTTGCTGGGCAGTTACTCAGAACGTATAGTCCTGAAACATAGTTGTAACAAATTTTAGAATTCTTCATTAATTAATACTGTGATAAATATTTCTTAACAAAACCTCTTTAACTGCTGCTTATTCTCTTAATAATAGGCTTTTTCCTCCATTGATCCAGCAGCTTGTATGACGTAAAAATTATGACATTATTCAGGAATATTTGTAGTCCAGTTTAGCTGCTACAATCTTATTTTTATTTTGCTTCAATTATTTACACTACAAGCTGGTTTCGACTTACTCTCAGTTTCAAGTGTTGCATCTAGTTCTTATGAATCATAAAACATGCTGGAGCTTTTACATGTTTATAAATAACAATATAAGCATGTGAATTTAAAAGTCTATTTTTGATGTTTGCGCATGACAGTCGCTGCTCCTATCACGTTTTCTTATCTGTCAGACGCAAACTTCAAAAATAGACTGAAAATGTTACTGAATAGGTTTCTCTCTGCTGTAGTACAGTGTGCTATAGCTGTGTTTCAAATATTTTATTAGGATGCCAGCCAAAATAATTACATAGCACACCCAGAAAAATAAACTAATAGAATTAAAAGAAGAAGAAAAACCTACAAAGTAAGTAAACTAGGGGGGATGCAAAACGCAATGTTTTCATATTTTAGTTTATCTCCATACCACTTGAGGCGCTGTTGTCGGTCTGTGTTTTCCACTTTTAACACGGGAGTTGCGTTTCTCTTTTTTGTTGTACATAGCACGCCCAGAAAAATAAAGTAATAGAATTTAAAGAAAAATAGAAACCTACAACGTAAGTAAACTAGGGGGGGATGCAAAACGCAATGTTTTCATGTTTTAGTTCATCTCCATACCACTTGAGGCGCTGCTGGTGGTCTGTGTTTTCCACTTTTAATACGGGAGTTGCGTTTCTCTTTTTTCTTGTTCTGTGATCTGTGACAAGCCGGCGGCTGCCGGTTCGTTAAAGCCGCACTGTGTGTGACCGCCGACATACAATAACGAGCGATTCAACAGTGCGGCCTGCCGGCTGCGGTTCAAGGCCACAGGCCGCACGGCCAGGCCGCATTCTGCCTGGCCAGGCCTTTAGTCATCATCCTCGACGAAACCTGTCTGTCAGTATATGATGTCTGCTTAGTCTTGGTTTAGCTGTGTTTGTTCCTTCGCGTTTCCAGTTCACAGTCGCATAGCCGACAGACGACGTGGGCAGCTTTAGAAGCGTTGAAATATGCCTTGATGGATTTTTTTGCTCGGTGACAGATCCACGTTCGAAGTCACTGAGTTCTCCTGACCTCGCAGTTACGCTGTTACCACCTCTCTACTAGTAACACAGTACTCCCCACTTCGTTTTACGAGGGTGAGTCAAATGAAAACCTTAAATTTGTAATAACAAATCGAAATTTCGCGCCGTTATCCTGTAATCGTGCTACAAACTGCGTGCAGAATGGCCTGTAGGTGGCAACATAGTGCAGATGCACACATACCGTATAAAGATGGCCGCCCCACTTGCGACTTGCACCACGGAGGAACAGCGTTGTGTTATTCGGTTTTTGCGTAGTGAAGGTGTGAAACCTACTGAAATTCATCGACGAATGAAGGTTCATTACGGTGATACATGTTTGTCCCAGCAGCAAGTCTACGAAAATGGAGTAGGAAGTTCGCAAATGGCGTGACTTCAGTGGAAGATGCTCCTCGTCCAGGTCAGGCACAACGAGTTGTGACTCCACAGAACATTGCAGCAGTTGAAGCCATAGTGAAGGAAAACCGCCGAGTGACACCGAATGACATTGCAGCATGTTTACAGATTAGTCATGGGTCAGCACACCGCATTGTGCAGGATGTGCTCCAGTTTCACAAAGTGTCTGCAAGATGGTTGCCACGGCAGCTGACTCCTTAAATGAGAGAACGACGTGTTGATGCTTGTGAAGAACTTCTTCGGCGCTTTGAACGAGAAGGTGATGGCTTCCTTGCAAGAATCGTTACTGCGGACGAAACCTGGGTTCACTTCCACCAACCGAAAACGAAGAGAGCGAGCAAGGAATGGCGCCATTCCTCATTAGCGAAACCAAAGAAGTTTCGAACAGAACCAGCAGCAGGGAAGGTCGTACTGACTCTCTTTTGGGACGAAAAAAGCGTCATTTTGGAGCATTACATGCCTTGAGGGACCACTGTCACTAGTGCATCATACACAGATCTCCTAAAAAATCATCTGCGGTCTGCAATCAAATCAAAGCGACGTGGATTGCTGTCAGCAGGTGTTCTTTTGCAACATGACAATGCAAGGCCCCACACCGCCCGTACAACAGTTGCAACAATCACAGACCTGCATTTTGAGTGTTTTCCTCATCCACCATACTCAGCAGGCCTTGCCCCAAGTGATTTCCATATGTTTGGACCACTCAGAGACGCAATGGGAGAAAAGACGTTCCGTTCTGATGAATAGGTACGCCCCGCGGTGCATGAGTGGTTGCACGGACTACCAAAAGAATTTTTTTCTAAAGCAATTTATGCACTTTGTAAGCGCTGGAGGACTTGCATTGAGCGTGGGGGAGATTATATTGAAAAGTGACATAGCTTTGGACCACTTCTGCACAATAAATAACATTTTTAAAAAAATATTTAAGGTTTTCATTTGACTCACCCTCGTATACTGCTGGGTCTGCTTCTCATGACATCTTGTGGTCAGTTCCGCATTACCTTGGGGTTTCCGAGTACCTTTGATCACGTAATGTAAATCATCGCCTTGTATGAAGAGCTGACGACAGCTCTTCGTTTTGGGATAAGGTTCTTTAAGCCCATTTGTAATTTGCCAGTGTTGTGGAGTGCGCCTTTCAGCGTACAGCTACGCTGTTCTGCGGCCGGTGTCGCCTCTGTCTCAGCCCTAGGCGAGTATTTTTTGGCGGGGTGTTCCTGTCGAGTCGCTCGCCGCTCAGACAGAACTTGTACGCTTTTACGTAAAAGGGCAGGTGCCCGCGGCTACACGCCCTCGGGTGTGGTGGGTTGAGGGCCGGTCGGGCCTCGCCAGCGACTGTATCGCTCTTCACAGACAGCTTTGCGAGAAGTCACGCCGATAACGGGCACGAATAAAAGCAGATTACTTCAGTAGGCCGGGGTCGCTCTTTTTAAAACTACTCTAAATTGAAGCAATAAATCCCAGCGTAGGTTGAGCGGTCTTTAGGGACGCTTTTAATGTCGCTCTTCGTAATTGCTCTGATCTGCCCTTTTACACATTACGTACACTCGTGATATTGAGAGAAGGTTAGCCGGAAGAGGCAAGCAGAAGGCAGTTACTAACAGAGGATGGTCTTTACACGGCTGGTCATTAAGACTGTAATACCACGAAGGCGGCATGCAACAAAAGACAAGCTCACATAATGTGTACACAGTCTTTAAGACGAAAATTGCTAGTGTTTAAGCAGAACGACATGAAGTTGCCAGTTGTAAGAAGGAAAAATTATGCAGCGTGTTTCTTATTCAGAAATCGTATTTGAATTTTGTCTGCGAGAAGATCGTGTGATGCGTTATGTATGAAGGAGTACTGCTGACCAGCACATATCGGAGTTAGACGTAAACAATATTGGGACCTATTGAGACTGCGGTTTATCTCTCTGCAGCATTTCTTCTCGCATTGGTCAGTATAACATGGCTGTTATGGACATGCTCAACGCTATGCCATATCCCAACGGCCACAAATGATTACCATCCGAGAGAACAGACAATTATTCACTCAACTGTATAGGAGTCAACAGTGTCAAAGACCTTCACTAACATAACAAAGCACAGATTTTGTTAAGGTTTTGTAAGGCTAAGTCCGAATGTGTTTTTGTATAAGATTTGCTTTTATCACCTCGTTTACTGTTAATATATACTTTCTGACATTCACATTTTTCAGAGATATCTACACTGTCAAAAATGATAGTCTAAAAAACAGAGTACTTAAATTCTTTGTTACGAATGTAGGTCTTGCTCGGCTTGGAGTCTTTCCCAGAAGATGACATTCGATTGGTTTTGTCGGTCGATACTTCACCTTTGTAAAGCGTTTTCTGAAGTTGCTATTAAGACTAAATCGCCTGTCGAGATCTGTGCATCTAGGTGTAGATTTTGATCTATATGGTTGTAGCCATGTCTTGCTGACCTGAAATCTCATCTTATAGGATTCATACATGTTTTGAAGAAAAGAAACAGTAGTCCTTGTTTTCGTCTAAATAGTTCAAACAGCTCTGAGCACTATGGGACTTAACAGCTGAGGTCATCAGTCCCCTAGAACTTAAAACTACTTAAACCTAACTAACCTAAGGACATCACACACATCCATGCCCGAGGCAGGATTCGAACCTGCGACCGTAGCGGTCGCGCGGTTCCAGACTGAAGGGCCTAGAACCGCTCATCCACAGCGGCCGGCTGTTTTCGTCTGTTTCCCGTAAAAACATCTGTTTCCAAATTTATAATCTGTCTTCAATTATAATTACGATTGGAGTTTTCTTATATACAATTATTTAGCACAATTTTTTTAACGTTGTGTAATGTTTTACTAGCATTGTCAGTAGCTTCTTGATGTTTACTCTGCCTAAAACTTTCTCACGAACTAAACAGACGATATCTCTTGCAGTGTTAAATTATCTATGGTTCTCTTGCAATAATTTCGTGTAAAATAACCACAACAACTTGGTCATGCCTACCTAAACCCATTTTGGTCTTCTCCCAACATGTTCTCATAATAGGCTTTCTCTTTCGCTTATTATAAACTGGTGTGACGACCGATTTAGGACAGCTTCAATGTATTTTAACCAGTTACAGGATCTTACGTGAAAATGACAGACTCGAATTCTGCTAGGCGTCTATACAGTTTCCATCTGATGCTTCGTAACGTTTCATGGTTTTATGTACCATTTTTAATACCTACTCTGAATTTTTCTTTTGTTTCCTTTACTGCTTGCTCAATATACAGATTGAATAACATCGGGGAGAGGCTACAACCCTGTCTCACTCCTTTCCCAACCAGTGCTTCCCTTTCATGCCCCTCCACTCTTATAACTGCCATCTGGTTTCTGTACAAATTGTAAATAGCCTTTCGCTCCCTGTATTTTACCCCTGCCACCTTCAGAATTTGAAAGAGAGTATTCCAGTTAACGTTGTCAAAAGCTTTCTCTAAGTCTACAAATGCTAGAAACGTAGGTTTGCCTTTTCTTAATCTTTCTTCTAAGATAAGTCGTAAGGTTAGTATTGCCTCACGTGTTCCAACATTTCTACGGAATCCAAACTGATCTTCCCCGAGGTCCGCTTCTACCAGATTTTCCATTCGTCTGTAAAGAATTCGCGTTAGTATTTTGCAGCTGTGACTTATTAAGATGATAGTTCGGTAATTTTCACATCTGTCAACACCTGCTTTCTTTGGGATTGGAATTATGGAGAAGAAGTAAAAACTTTGAGGTTCTCCGATGACATTGTAATTCTGTCAGAGACAGCAAAGGACTTGGAAGAGCAGTTGAACGGAATGGACAGTGTCTTGAAAGGTGGATATAAGATGAACATCAAAAAAAGCAAAACGAGGATAATGGAATGTAGTCAAATTAAATCGGGTGATGCTGAGGGGTTAGATTAAGAAATGAGACACTTAAAGTAGTAAAGGAGTTTTGCTACTTAGGGAGTAAAATAACTGATGATGGTCGAAGTAGAGAGGATATAAAATGTAGACCGGCAATGGCAAGGAAATCGTTTCTGAAGAAGAGAAATTTGTTAACATCGAGTATAGATTTGTCAGGAAGTCGTTTCTGAAAGTATTTGTATGGGGTGCAGCCATGTATGGAAGTGAAACATGGACGATAACCAGTTTGGACAAGAAGAGAATAGAAGCTTTCAAAAGGTGGTGCTACAGAAGAATGCTGAAGATACGGTGGGTAGATCACGTAATTAATGAGGAGGTATTGAATAGGATTGGGGAGAAGAGAAGTTTGTGGCACAACTTGACTAGAAGAAGGGATCGGTTGGTAGGACATGTTTTGAGGCATCAAGGGATCACAAATTTAGCATTGGAGGGCAGCGTGGAGGGTAAAAGTCGTAGAGGGAGACGAAGAGATGAATACACTAAGCAGATTCAGAAGGATGTAGGTTGCAGTAGGTACTGGGAGATGAAGAATCTTGCACAGGATAGAGTAGCATGGAGAGCTGCATCAAACCAGTCTCAGGACTGAAGACCACAACAACAACAACAACAATGTACCATTTTAACTTCATATAGTAAAATACACTGAGGTGAAAAAGATCATGAGATACCTCCTAATGTGGTGTCCAGTCTCGTTTTTCCCGGCTTGGTGGAGCAATTCGACTTAGCGTGGGCTCAAAAAGTCGTTGGGAGTCCATTGCAGAAATATTGAGCCCTGCTGACTCCATACCCATCAATAACTGCGAAAGCGTGGCCAGTGCAAGATTTTGTGCACGAAGTGTCCTCTTCAATATGTCCCATAAATGTTCGATGTGATTCATATCAGGCGATCTGGGTAACCACATCATTCGGTCGAGCTGTCCAGAATTTTCTTCAAAGCAATCGCTAACAACTGTGGCCCTCTGACATCATGCATTGTCGGGCATGAAAATGCCATCATTATTTGGGAACATGAAGCCTCTCAATGGCTACAAATTCTCTCCGAGTACCTGTTGGACCAGAGGACCCAGTCCATTACATTTAAACACAGCCCACACTATTATGAACTGCCCAACAGCTTTAATAGTGCCTTGTGGACAACTTGAGTCCGTGACTTCGGCGGGTCTGCGCCACACTCGAACCGTACCGTCAGGACTTACCAGCTGCAATCGGGACTCATCTCTACAGGCCACGGTTTTCGTCGTCTAGGATGCAACCGATACGGCTCAGAGCCCAGTAGAGACGCTACAGGCGAATGGTGCTACTGGCAAAGGCACTCGCGTCGGTCGTCTGCTGCCACTTCCCACTAACGCCAAATTTCGCCGTATTATACTAACGGATACGTTCTTCGTTCGTCCCGCACTGATTTATGCGGTTATTTCACGGAGTATTGCTTGCCTATTAGCAGTGACAACTCTACGCAAATGTCGCTGCTCTCAGTCGTTAAGTGAAGGCCGTCGTCGACTGCGTTGTCCGTGGTGGGGGTTAATGCCTGGAATGTGATACTCTCGACGCATTCTTGGCACTGTGTATCTCGGAATACTGAATTCCCTAACGATTTACGAAATGGAATGTCCCACGCGTTTAGCTAAAGCTACCATTCTGCAATCAACGTCAGTCAATTCCCGTCATGTGGCCACAATCACGTCGAAAACATTTTTACATGAACAACCTGAGCACAAATGTCAGCTCCGCCAATGCACTGCCCTTTTAGACATTGTGTACACGATACTACTGCGATCTGTATGTGTGCTTATCGCTGTCCCACGACTTCTGTCAACTCATTGTACACTGTCTGATCAAAGGTATCCGGTCACCTTTATGTAATGCGAAACTCACTACTAAATGTCACGAGATGTCCGCCAGTAGAAAAGGAGGCGGGGCTAGTGTATTGTCAGTAGGGAAGCAGCAACAGCGGAATGGATTTGTCAGGATATAGCACTAGCTCTCGTTTGCTGTGGCACAAACTAGTGTTACCATCTGGGAGGATTTTGAGTCATGACCGTGGGTGCATCTAATGGGTAAGGAATATCGGACAGTAATTTGGTATACCGGGTGACCAAAAACTCAGTATAAATTGGAAAACTGAATAAATCACGTAATAATGTAGATAGAGAGGTACAAATTGACACACATGCTTGGAATGACGTGGGGTTTTATTAGAACCAAAAAAATACAAACGTTCAAAAAATGTCCGACAGATGGCGCTTCATCTGATCAGAATAGCAATAATCAGCATAACAAAGTAAGGCAAAGCAAAGATGATGTTCTTCACAGGAAATGCTCAATATCTCCACCATCATTCCTCAACAATAGCTGTAGTCGAGGAATAATGTTGTGAACAGCACTGTAAAGCATGTCCGGAGTTATGTTGAGGAATTGGCGTGGGATTTTGTCTTTCAGCATCTCTAGAGATGTCGGTCGATCACGATACACTTGCGACTTCAGGTAACCCCAAAGCCAATAATCGCACGGACTGAGGTCTGGGGACCTGGGAGGCCAAGCATGACGGAAGCGGCGGCTGAGCACACGATCATCACCAAACGACTAGCGCAAGAGATCTTTCACGCGTCTAGCAATACTTTTTTTTCTATTCTAATAAAAGCCCATGTCATTCCAAGCACGTGTGTCAATTTGTACCTCTCTATCTACATTATTACGTGGTTTATTAAGTTTTCCAATTTATACTGACTTTTTGATCACCCGGTATATTGTAATTAATAGAAAAACTAAACAGGCTTTAACTTTGGGATTTCATGAAAGTGGAAAAGTTCGTACGAATGAAACAGTAAACGGTCGGCAGCCAATTTATGCATATTAATTTGAAACATTATGTTCAAGGAATTTGACTATTAGTTGTAGTAACTTTCATTAAGACTCCCTTTGAATAGCATACTGGATACACATGACTACAGGGCGATCTAAGTTGTGGGTAGCAGTAGTTACCATTAATGCCCAAACCAATTACCGTAGAAAGCAAGATTGTACTTCACTCATAATAACAACAGTTACGATCACAATCATTATGTAACTCAGTACTGAGATGTTACTGCAGGAAACAATAAACTAAGGTTCATCTGACAGAAGTATCAGATTTATTTAGTAGCAAAAAATATCACAATTATCTTCCTGATATGAGAAGAATATCGTGGGGACCCATAAACTGATACTGTCTTTCTAGGCAAACTCTATGATTATATATATATATATATATATATATATATATATATATATATATATATATATAGGGTGAGTCACCTAACACTACCGCTGGATATATTTCGTAAACCACATCAAATACTGACGAATCGATTCCACAGACCGAACGTGAGGACAGGGGCTAGTGTAATTGGTTAATACAAACCATAAAAAAATATCTGTGTGCCTGGGGTTGGTAGCGCTTTGGCGGAGTAGTGGTGGCAAGCGACGTGGGGGCTAACTGTACTCAAGGCCCTGGATGTTGAACGCTCTTTACAATTTCTTCTTGGCGACTATGTACCATGCAACAGCCAAATCCACATCCAAGGCAAAACGACTTCCAAATGCCTCCATTGGCACCCTCGATGTTTACCGTGCAACGGCTAGCCACTGAATGCATATCGTTCCCGCAAAGTAGCCGCCCAGTTCGCCCGCCAAAACCACCTTTTACATCGCACCAAGTCACTTCCGTTGCGGAGGAACTTCCCTACAGATTTTACCTTTCACAATACAAGTTCCCTAAGCAAGAACCAGCTTCCAATATATAAATTTTTCTTTATGAAGATACATTTATTATAAAATTTCATTATATTAAAGTTCATTTAACTTTTACCATAGATACATTACAAACTTTAATTTTCCTGTCACAAATCAATGACCTTAACTAACAAAGAACAAACACCTCATAATCAGAAATACACATTTACATAATATAAACCTACTTACCATCGATACATCTACATCTACATGGTTACTCTGCAATTCACACGTAAGTGCCTGGCAGAGGGTTCATCGAACGATTTTCATACTACTTCTCTACCATTCCCCTCTCAAATGGCGCGTGAGAAAAAGGAACACCTAAATCTTTCCTTTCGAGCTCTGATTTCTCTTATTTTATTATGATGATCATTTATCTCTACGTAAGTGGGTGTCAACAAAATATTTTCGCACTCGGAAGAAAGAAAGAAAGAAAACCGCCTTTGTTTCAGTGACTGCCACCCCAACTCGCGTATCATATCAGTGACACTCTCACCCCTATTGCGCGATAACACGAAACGAGCTGCCACTCTTTGCACTTCTTCATTGTCCTCCGTCAATCCTACCTGGTAAGGATTCCACATCGCGCAGCAGTATTCCAGCAGAGGACGGACAACTGTAATGTAGGCTGTGTCGTTAGTGGGTTTGTAGCATCTTCTAAGTGTTCTGCCAGCAAAGCGCAGTCTTTGTTTCGCCTTCCCCACAATATTATCTATGTGGTCTTTCCAATTTAAGTTGCTCGTAATTGAAACTCCTAGGTATTTAGTCGAATTGACAGCACATAGATTTGTGCGATTTATCGTATACCCAAAATTTATCGAAATTCTTTTAGTGCCCGTGCGGATGACCTGGCACTTTTCTTGTTTAGTGCCAATTGCCACTTTTCGCACCATATAGAAATTCTCTCTAGATCAGTTTGTAATTAGAATTGATCGTCTGATAATTTTACTAGACGGTAAATTACAGCGTCATCTGCAAACAATCTAAGGGGGCTGCTCAGATTATCATCTAGATCATTTATGTAAATCAGGAACAGTAGAGGGCCTATGACACCACCTTGCGGAACGCCAGATATCACTTCTGTTCTACTCGATGATTTACCATCTGTTGATACGAACTGCGACCTCTCTGAGAGGTGTTACAAGGAGAGATCAGTGACTTCGGAAGTGGATTAGTCATTGGATGTCATCTCATTAACAGATGCTGCTAGGACATTTCAATCCTTCTAAAGCTGCCTGAGTCGAGTGTTGGTAAAAGCGAAGAAACAGCCACAGTTAAGCCAAGAGCGAGCAGATCCCATGTCATGACGGACAGACATCGTCGAGGTTAGCGCTGGGTGATACTAAAGGAATGCATGAAATTAGTGGAACCACTCATAAGTTCCAGAGTGCCACCAGTAGTCAAGCTATCACAATGACTGTGCGTAGGGAGTGAAAAGAATGCGTGCAATGGTCACAAGCCAGAGTTAAGCGACGCTTGAAGTGGTGTAAAGGGCGAGGCCAGTGGACGGTGGATGAGTGGAAACGAGTGGTACGGAGTGATGAATCGTGCTATCCCCTAAGGCAGTATAATCGAAAGATTTGGGTTTGGTGAAAGCCTGGAAAACGTTACTTGCCATCACATGGGGTGCGAAAAGTGAAGTACGGAGGAAGTGGTGTTACTCTATGACAGTGTTTTTCGTGGTTACGGTGTGGCCCCCTTTTTGTGCTTAATAAAGCGCCTAATGATAAATGATACGAACACATTTACAGTATCGTGTACTGCTTACAGTAGAAGAACAATTCGGAGACGATGACTGCATCAGTATGAGAATGCTCCTTGTTTTAAAGGAACCTATGTGAGGCAATTTTCTTGATGCAATAATTTACCAACAGCCGCATGTATTTTAGAAATTTATTTTATTAACTTCTTACGTGCTACCAGTTTCGGTATTATATTCATGCCATCTTCAGGCCCCACACGTCATAGTCCAGTTATATGGCTCCTCCGTGTATAGCGATTTTACCACTATGACGCATGGGGCCCGAAGAAGGGATCAATGTAATGCCGAAACTGGTAGCACATAAGAAGTTCATAAAATAAATTTCTGCAATACATACGGCTGTTGGTATTTTATTGCATCAAGAAATACATGCCAGCCGTTTTCCCACTGTCCATAATGGATCAACAAAAATATGTGAGGCAATGGTTTGTCAACAATAACAATCATGAAATAGTTTTACCTGTGCACTGTCCCGACCTGAACCCAATGAAAAACCATTCGGATGAATTAGAACGTCGACTTCGCCCCAGAACCAAGAGTCCAATAACATCTTTAGTTTCGCTTGTTGAGGAAGAATCGGCTCTCATTCCTTCACAGACGTTCAGGCACGTCGCTGAAAGGCGAAGGTTGGACACAAATAGTTCAAATGGCTCTGAGCACTATGGGACTTAACATCTGAGGTCATCAGTCCCCTAGACTTAGAACTACTTCAACCTAACCTAAGGACATCACACACATCCATGCGCGAGGCAGGATTCGAACGTGTGACCGCAGCGGTCGCGCTGTTCCAGACTGAAGCGCCCAGAACCGCTCGGCCACAGCGGCAGGCAGGGTGGACACACCCCATATTGTCCACAACTAGGTGCCAGTTATCAGAGCGTTGCGTTATTAGTGGAGAAGTGTATTAGCCACGCGGCGTTTCACAACGATACGACACCTTCTTCTTCTCTTCTTCTTCTGTAGTGGTCAATCCAAGGATTGGTTTGCAACAGCTACAATGGCAACTTGTCTCCATTCTGTGCGTCTTTCAACTTTTCTCTTCATTTCTTTATAGGTGTTACATCCCGCATCTTTCACGATTTGATTCATGTACCTCAGTCGTGGTCTTCCTCTTGGTCTTTTTCCCTCGACATATCCCTCTATGATTGTGTTCAGGAGTCCTTTATGTTTCAATAGTTGGCCTGTAAATTGCACTCTTCTTTTAACAATGAAACTCCAGAAGCTTCTCTTCTCCCCTGCTCCTTCCAGAACCACTTCGTTTGTGACCTTGTCGATCCATTTTATTTTGAGCATGCGTCTATAGCACCACATTTCAAAAGAATTTAGCTTCTGGTTTTCCTCTGTCCCGAGAGGACACCCATAGCATGCCACACTCCACACATATGATTTCAAAAATCTTTTCCTGATTTCAAAGCAGCCTTTGCTTGAGCTATTCTACTTCTCACTTCTGCCTTGCTCCTTCCATCCCTGGTAATATTACTGCCCAGATAAGTAAATTTATCAGCTTGTTCAAGCAGTTCATTGCCTACTTGAACTTGGACTTTCACTTGATCTTCTTCGTCGCATGCCATTACTTATGTTTTTGCTTTATTAATTCTCATATTATATTCTTCACCCATAACTTTATCCATTTATTCAGTAGGACTACAAGATCTTCTTCACTTTCAGCCAGGACAGCTATATCATCGGCATATCTTATCGTATCTATTCGTTGGCCGTGAATTACTACACCTGTCTGTGAATTTTCCCTTCTTTTTTCAGCGCCTCTTCAATATATACGTTAAAGATAACAAGGGATAGTGCGCAAGCTTGTCGGACACCTTTCTTTCTGTAAAATTGAAATTATTCTGAAAAATAATTTTTTTCACTGTTAAATGCGCCTTTTGATCATAAAACCGTGGCAGGAGTCGGGACAGTGGGACTCGCTGTTAAGAATACCTTTGGGACGCAAGCCGGTGGATCAGCAGTGCCTCTGTGCTGGTCGGTCAGCTCAGACAGAAAGGTCGCCCCCGACGTCTGGGGCGGACACGTGGACGCGAGAGGTGAGACATCCGAGCGGGGCAGCTCTGCCGTGTTGACCTGCCTTAATTGGGTATGCGGGCACGTGCTGCGCGTCCCCTGGGGGCGGAGGGGGGAGGGGCGGGACTCCGACGCCCCCGCTAGTGCCCGCGCTGCTCCAGCTCCGACACAGGTATCCGCTGGGCGTATTGTAACAACAGTTGTGACACAGAGCCTTAATTGTAAGACTAATTCCCACTTGCTAACTTCTCCCACCCAGCGAATGTTGTGTTCACGAAAACCGTTTGTAAACGTCTTAGAAAAGATGTGAAAAGATACTAAAGAAAAGTGAAAAGTAAACAACTGAAAACTGCAAAAAATTATGAAAAAAACGAACAGAAACTTGTTGTGGATAGGCATTACGTTTTATTATTTAAGGTAGCTGATGCCACTAAGAAAATAGATAGAAAATTATCAAAGAATTCCAAGAAGTAAAAAAATAATCGCAAATGCTTTAGAAAGCATGTGAAGGGAATCACTGAAAACGTGAAGAAACATTAGAAAGTAACTAAAGTATGATGAAAACGAAATGAAAACTTATCCTTGGGCATACATTTAATTTCAGTACTTCAGATAGCCGATGTTTTAAGTTACTAACAATAGAAAGAAAATTGTGCAGTAGTCCAAGATTTTAATAAACATTTCTGCAACTCAGGAGAGCTTCTGTGAAGTTACGAAAGCAGGAGACAAGGTACTGGCGGAAGTAAAGCTGTGAGGACGGGGCGTGAGTCTCGCTTGGGTAGCTCGGTTGGTAGAGCGCTTGCCGGCGAAAGACAAAGGTCCCGAGTTTGAATGTCGGTCCGGTACACAGTTTTAATCTGCCAGGAAGTTTCATATCAGCGCACACTCCGCTGCAGAGTGAAAATCTCATTCTGGAGATAAAATAATATTTCGTTAGTGATGCCGGGTGAGATGTATAAACTCATTAATAGAATAACGAATGGGAACTCGCCTGGAAATAATTTTTTTTTCAATAGAAATGATCAATGCTGAAGAAAAAGGTGTAAAAAAGGAAATGAAATTTTATTTAAACAATGTTGGTGAAAGAAAACAGTTCTCCAAAACTGTAATAATGCACTAAGTGTGATTTCATGTTAACTAGTCTTGGTTTAGAGATATTCCCCACTCGACTGTCTGTTTGTTCAAACTGTTCGTGTAGATTTGCAAAACGTCATGAGTAAGATGTACAAACTTCTGTGGCAAATATTTTTATTATTTTGTGACCAGGAGCCTCTTCAGTGAGGGGTTAAAAATGTGGCGGTGGCATTTAAAAAGGTTTGGCCGAGACTCAAGTGCTGCGTCTCGTTGAATGACCGTGGTAAAACTGTAAAATTTACCTCGAGCCGCCAGTAAATTTGTAGCGATAAAATTTCTCACAATTGTAAATAGGTTCATTCTTTCAACTTGTAGAGAAGCAGCCTACTCATGCCGTATTAAATTCATATGCTTTCCATTGTGTGCTAGCCCATTCCGCTGTAACTAGCTATGACATAATGAATGTTGCGCAGTACCTTAAAGTAAAGTAAATAATCTGAAAAGTTAATAGCATGTCGGGAATGACGATAAAATAATAATGTGTTAAGTTTCAGTTTACTAACCTTAACAGTTTTCGAAATTTGGACATTTCACGAAAAATCATCGGCGCAACAGAAAGGATCTAGAAACTTCAAAATTTATATTTGGATGCCTTTTTTATTGTACTTTAATGGAAACAGCGTGCTGGATCTCACAAAGTAATATTTTGGTTGAAATTCATGATTTTCTGTTATTGTGTCGTAAAAGTTCGGAAGCAAGATAGATTAAGTAAGTGATTAGATAAAGCTAGGATGTTTAGATTTAGGTATAATGGAGGTACCCTAAATAATAACAAAGATGTGAGAAGTTTCAAAACGGTAGCTATAAAACTATAGCTGTAGCGTCTCTCGAAAGGGCAGGCTCAGAGCTATCTATTGCGTGCAGGACAACTAAAATAATTCTCTCTCCAAAAGTATCTAACCTAGCCATATTAGAATTTTATTATAGATACTTACCTGTGTGCTGATTGCACAATTAAATCGAGAGCTTCATTGGCCTTCAGCGAATGAAACAATTAATTATTTAGTAACTTGAAGTGCTGTTTTACTAGCCCGAGCAGCTGCTCAGTAAGGCATGTGTGGGCTGCTCCGTGGCTATATAAATAAGAGCGTGCGATCATCACCATCAGTTTATCGTGTGTGTGCCATCGTGTTTGTGCTTTAGTGGTTTTCGCCGTCACGCTCCTTCGTTCACCTGTACCGTCTAATTCATTAGCGTCCGCGTGCAGTGCCAACAGTTTCTTTCGGGGTCTTCGCGCGTGAACGGCTACGTGTTCTTTGTTTATGTGTCTACGGTTTTTTGCCCCACAATTTAGTTCTGTCTATCCCGTGTCTCCATTGTTTTTTCAATTGTTAAACTTGTGGCTGAAGAACAGCGTAGTATGCTGCTGCCAGCCCGCCTTATGTAAAGGTGTTTAAATAACAACAATTTAAAAAAAACTAGAGTAAGGTCCCAGTTCTCTTCTAGATTCGTATCAGCGTGCACTCTGTGTCGTGTTGGAAGCCGCGTCGCGTTAGTTCAGTTGCAAGGAACAGCCTTGGATGCGGTATTACGTAACTCGATATGCACTTAACGATGAGTTCGCATTGGAGTAAAATGTTAATTACGGAACGACTCCAGTGATTTAGTCTCAGTTTGCATATGTCGTATTTTCACTTGTCGGCGCAGGGCAGTCTTTCTACCGTTACTAGTGTGGCGTCTGATAAGTATTAACATCAAATCTTGGCAAGCATTCACACTGAACATTTACATCGATAACGATTACTGAACAGTTTCGTTATCTAGGGATAATAGGATCCACGCAATAGACTCTGAACAGCTCTGATAGTACAATAGCTGATATGTGTAATCGAATGTCTGAAATTTTGTGCGTTATCGTTTTCAGAATATACTGAAAATTGTTGTAGTAAACTGCATTTTCTATGAATCCCAGACATCATCCTAAGTCCTCAGAATAATGAACTTCAATACTCAATTACTTTTATTCTCCATCAGAGTGGCAACAGTGAACTTTAATTGCAGGCATCACGTTTTTGCTAATCACTTTCAGGTTGGCAACATTGTAGTTAGAGAGCCTGTGTTGAGAACGGCAATACAAAACAAATAATAATACATAATTCATAAAATTTACACCCGCCGCCCCACAAACTCTTTGCATAGTTGGTTTACAATGCACCCTCCTTATGTGACGTTACTGTCTGGCAGCTTTTGTATACAACCTATAAGTTTAATTATTTTTTAGGTTCAGAATTGTTCAGATACATGGGGTGAAGGAAACACAAAAACTTCTGCATAAATAAGTTAATTTCAAACCTTTATACGTCAACAGAGAGAAATGAAGCACGCTTTCATTAGCACACAACTTTTGAACTGCGGAGAGCCCGCTCCTAATTATGAGAACAGAGGACAAGGGTTAACTGGAAACACGTGAGTTGCGGACAGAGGACTGGTCAACCTGTTACCGTTACGTGGCAGACGCCACGAGGACGTTGGCTGATTGTCTCCCATATTCGCCACCGAAATTACAGCAAAACATCGAACAAAAACACATGATTGACAAACATCTAATATTAGTATTTCTGTATTCACTTACCTGCTGTCTTCACAATAACGGTGTTCCCGATTAATTGTCTCCTGGAGCGCGATCGGCGGCCTCTTAGACCTTCGTTTGTGGTTTTGTGGTGAGGTTTCCCGCAGAGGCGTGAAACTTCCACGTCCAGTGGTTGGGCGCAGCTATCCCCTGTGTCTTCCTCTAACGGCCACCCCAACTCTTCATTGGCAACTTTTGTGGCTGAATCGATTGCTTCCTTTGTGGTATCGATGGACGATGTACATGATTAAGCGGGAATGTGAAACACCTACATGTGTAGTGAATAAATAAAAGTGGATATAACTAAGTGGATGAGCAGAACGAGGTGTTTCTCGAACGTGAGTAAATGACTGTCCACAATTCACGAATTTCGACAGTGCTATTTGAGGAGCTATTATTGGATTTGTCGATAAGCCAGCTCGGTCCGCAGTTCACATGGCAACACAATGAGGTAGAAACTGGTGTACGCAGTTCACATGCAGCCCGTTAGCAGACACTTAAAGAAGTATCCTTTTCTCTACATAATATCAGTTTTAACTATTAATCTTTTTCCTTAAACATCGATAGTTATCCACTAGTATTTCTGTGTAAATTGATATTTCTGAGCGTCGTAACATAGCATTTTAAAAGTAGTTTCGAGTCACAAGGAAATTGAAAGCTTTCTTTGGTGCGTGGTGGATTTTACTATTAACTTTTAATAAAGACCTGTTTTCTCCGCTGCCGAAGGGCCACACCCGATAGCCAAGCAAGTGCAACCACGGGTGAAACGTGGTAGTGCGTGGCTTAGTGCACGTTCCAAAGCCTTTTGTAGGTTTTGTAAGTCGGTTTAAAGCCATTGTACTTAGAGGTTACAGTATCTTTATCTTTATAGTTCCCATGTCAAAATACGGACATCCACGGAAAAAGAGAATTAGTGCCGCACCGATTTCAATTTTTTTTGTAATGCTTGCGTCTGGAAAACAATACTGCTCACCCATTGAGAAAAACACAGGTAGACTTGTGAAATATGTTGATCGGGTATCTAGCACACATGTTTTCGAAATGGGCGGTGAATGGAGGGCCACAACGATGCATGAAATTTGTCAATACGTTATTCTTCTCAGATCGCTGCGAACATTGTAAATCCATCAACTGTTGTCATGTATGCAAGAAGCGTACTGACGTGCTTGCAGTATTAATAATTCAAATTCTAGGGTTTCAACATTTGACTCTGATACTTGAGCTACGAATCACAAGCACCTTTCAATTTTTATTTTTTTAACAATGGAACAAATGAGCGATTTTCTTTTGTGCGTAAATCTCTCGGAAGAGAAGAAAACCTTTCTTCAGTTCCATTAATTTTAGTCAGGGAGACAGAAACGTTAAAAATTTTAGCGGTGAATACATCGCGCTGTACATATACGGCTGCCTCCAGACCGAATTTTCATTCTCTGCATTGGAGTGTGCGCTCGTTGGAAGCTTTATGGAAGATTATAACTATGTGCCGCACTGGGATTCGAACCTGAGACCTTTGCCTTTCACAGGTGGGTGCGCTACCGACTGGCGCATCCAGCCAGGAGGCACGACTCCCTCTCACAGCCTCCCTTCCGACAATACCTACCCTACTGCCTTCCAATCTTCTCAGAATTTCTCCTGCATACCTTGCAAACCTAGCTATAAGATTTTATTTTGAGTCATTTTTACGCGATTCTCGTACGTATGATTGTCTGTCGAGTTTGATTCCTCTGGCGGCTGCATACGTAATTCTATCATTGCTGTAGTCATTTTCGTTCTGCTTGCTGACTATTAGAAAATACAAAACGCATAACCGCCATTTCATGAGCCTCAAATCTTCGTTTCATCTTACTTTCTAGACAAGGCTCACTTCTGTGATAACTGATTTTGCAATAGCTAGCTTTTGAGCGAGATTTTGATTAGGTTTATTTAGGGCATTAGCATTGATTGAGCATAGTCATTAGATTAAATATTGCTAACTATTTCGTGATGAAGTTTCATACTCTTATTGCGAGTGTAGTTATGCAGAAGGCAATCTAAGGTGATTTAATTGTGATGCAGTAAAAGAACCTATAGTGTGAACTTACTTATAACTGTAAATTATTTATCGATTCATATCAATGAAGTATTTAAGAAATATAAATAGCAGTCCAACCGTTATTAATTCAAAACGGATATTCAAGATTCATGAACTTATTTAGAAGGCTAGAATTCCATAGTCATCATTCAGACTAATTGTAATTTCGCTGATATATGAACCTGCTACACGTGTCAAATATAAACGTTTAGGTTATTCATATTAAAGCCTACAA